>NC_056737.1:781943012-782213012 GCF_019279795.1 Protopterus annectens | reverse complement strand
TAGATCAAATCTTTAAATACCTTGGGAATTAGCTAGATCAAGATCCTCAAATTTCAACTTCACATCGAGAAATCCAGGAACAGATTCAACTCTCTTCTCTTTTAAGCTAACACGATCACACTATACTTCACAACCCAGCTAGATCTGCAATAGGAAAGGAGTCCTCTTGAACCAATTATATGGGCTTCCCCTCATCTCATCGGTCTCCCAAAAAAGCACAAGCACCTTCCAATCCATCACTACTAAAATCTGCCACTCATACCTCTCAACCTCTTAGATCAAGAAATCTGGACAAAGCCTGATCTAATGGGGGACAAAGGTCCAAAAATAGGGACAGATTTTAAATATCGGTCTTATAAAGTTAGAAAGTTGATAGAATAACAGGATTTGTCTTAACATGCATTTTTCTTAAGAATACAAAGTCTGAAAACTCAAATGTATGTCATTATTTAGCAACTTCAATCCTTGGATCACCATAGTGATTTGCTAGAAAACCACACATTTTATGAGACAGGCCAAAAACAGGAGGCAGAAAAATAGACACTGCAAAAATCTGTACAGCTGAGAGGTAAGCTGCCACTTGATTTAATCTCCTGCTCATAAACATCACTGTTTTACCCTATCCATATTTAAGAGGCTCCCCATACAACACAGCAGACCTACTACTTGCAGAGCAACTCATTAAACTAATATCACCCCCCCCAGCAGCTTAACTAATAGAAAAGCAATGATCTACAAGCTCAGAGGTTACTTTCAGTCAGCTCTCGCACATCTCACACACTCAGACTCATCATACAAAACATTCCTATTTCACTGTAGCCTCCAATTTTTGGCATTCCCTCTCCATGTACTTAAAGGAAACTCTCCTCCCATCCAAACTTCAGTACCTAACTAAAAAATTACCTACTCATGCAAATCTACTGCTTCTGCATCCAAAAGGGACATATCATCCAAGCACTGGGCCTTTTTCTCTATGACTATTAATCTACCCACTACTTCCACTCCACATTAATAAACTATGGGAATAATAATGTATATATTGTATACAGTGTAAATATCTAACGTATAAACAAGCTTTCTAATCATTACTACTGCACTACCTCTGTGCACCCAGTACTACATTTATACAGAATGTCATCTGATCCAAAATCTAACCTTGAAGTCTCTTCAGTGGACTATCCTGGTAAACAAATATAAACAAACAAGTAAATAAATAAAAGTTTCTTTGACATCCAAGACAAGAATGCTCATTCACAACCTAACATGACCCACTTTGCTTTGTACTCCGAATCAGAAGCTGTGGTATACATACATATACCTTAGTATGAGTCACAAGTTTAGTATACAAAGTGTATTTGAAGTTTTGACAGAACACACTGTTAAATGTATTCTGTCCACCTATGCTATTCCTGTCTGCATCCTGCGAACACAGGCAGTGACCCCACACAATACAACACAAATCATTTAACCTAATTTTCAGTCTTCAGGAATCAGTAATTTGTTGGTCTCACTTTCTTTGCAAAATGTAATTAAAGCATGCTGGCAGGCAGTGTTCTCTGTACTTGAGACATTTCTCCAATTTCCTCCTGGCTCTGATAAAATACTGCACATCTCTTCAGCCAATCACACCTCTGCTTCTCAATGCAGTATGAAATACAATGTGCATCTAAAGCAGAAGTGTGATTTTTTTGCGACTCATCTAGGAATCCTAAGATCTCTCAAGTCAATACCTGCAGCATTCTGTTTCAGTGTCTCACTGACACGGACATTCACCGAACAGTATGTTTTTTTTTTTTTAAGTTATCCATGGTATAGGGATCAAAACAGACTTTTAAGACAGTGATCTTCATAGTTACTTAATTCAGCATGCTAGTTGTGACTATTCCGGAGTACTGAATTACAGCAGCAGGTACGGAATGGGGATATGGAAGGTATGTGCATGTGCATCTGTGAGTGTACGTGTGTGTGTGTGTGTGTGTGTGTGTGTGTGTATGCAAGCTTATGCAGAACTGGGAGTTCAAAGTATTGCAATTTACTCAGAAAATATAATTTTGGTAGCCACTTCATGGAAGTCACTTTCATCACCATCTAAAGGAATAAACATTTGTTTAAAAGAAAGTAATGTGTAGCGTTTAAAGGCTAAAACAAACGAGCACATTATATATAACATAGGGTAGCATTAATACAATATTAATAGCTAGATTTCACACAGTACACATTATTCTTCAAATTCTTAATTTTTTTAAGTTATCCTACTCCTGTTTTATATGCTTCTTGCTCCTTTTTTGCAAGATTATTGTATTAAATTGAACTGGTGTTAGCTTGCATATGCATTTACTATTTAAATGTTTAAGCCTGTATGAATTTTTTATTTTAATTATGTTCATCGTGAATAGCTTGGGAACAGCAGCATTTCCTCACCACTTTTTTATGCAAGGTTCAAATGACAAATTCACCACAGTAACAGGTACAAGCAAACAAAATCTGAGGGAAATGCTACTCAGTGCTAGAAGTCTAAACCTCACAATGCATTCACTAGAGGCACTCCTTAAATTGGAGAACATTGACATCTGTGGAGTGACGGAAACTTGGTTTAAGGCTCCAGAGAGCACCCCTGTATTACCACGCTATAATTCATATCACACCTTTCGGCCACCTAACCTGGACCGAAACACTAAAGGCGGAGACATGTCCATATTCATTAAGGATATCCACACCTCCAGGCTAGTTGCTCAGCATAATGTATCCGAGATTGTCCAAGTGCAACTAACTCTGGGCAAGACCGCAATCCAAATTGTAACTTGCTACAGATCCCCCACCATGTCCCAGGATTCCTACTCCTCATTTCTTGATACACTGGAAAAAATTAGGGTACAACCCAACACCCTCATAATGGGCGATTTCAACTACCTCACCATTAACTGGGAAAACTACTCATGTACCAACTCTTTTGCTCAATGTTTTCTGGAATTCATAAATTTCAACGCCTTGGATCAACTTATCCACACCCCCACCAGGGGCAGCAATATCCTAGATCTAGTCATTACCAAGATGGGTGACCGGTGTTCCACACCAGAGGTCAATTCCTCATTGATCAGATCCGACCACAAGCTAATCACCCTAGACATCCACATCCCGCCCCCACCCCCCATTAGGGAAACCACCATAAAACATTGCTCCAAAGCCAACTTCACACTTTTTAAGACAGAAGTGGCAAACTTCACGACACCCATGCAGACGGACAATAGAGGTACAATTGCTGAATCCTACACAAATGGATTTTACAAGCACTTACACGAGTGCATGGATTGTGCTATCCCTAACAGAACCAAGATGCTATCCTCCAAAACATGGAAGCCAATCTGGTGGTCCCCCTGCCATAAACAAACTCTACAACAGAAGAAAGAAACTGTTGCAAAAAAAGAGTAAAATCCCATGATTGGAGGAACTCCATGGTCAGCCTCAGTAAGAAGCTGAGATCCCTCATAAAATCCTCCAAAGCTAGTTATGAAAACAAAATTGCCAGTGATTCTAAAGACAACTACAAGGCAATTCTATATCTATGTCAAGAATCTCAATGGCAACACTCGGATCTGCTGTGAGTTACAGCAAAATAGCACTAAATATACAAAACCAACTGATATTGCAAACATCCTGGTAGATAACTTTACCCCTCTTTCACCCCCTAAAGAGCCCATCTCTATACCGGAAGAATGCAAAGTTCCTGTAATCACGGCTGCACAGTTAAAAACCACACTCTCCAAAGCCAAGAACACAGCATCCATGGGACCTGACAACATCCCAGGCTGCGTTCTATATGAACTACAGAATGAACTGGCACCCCACCTAAGCACCATGTTCAATCATAGCCTCTCCTCAGGCTTCATACCCACTGAATGGCGCACAGCGACGGTTATCCCACTCCGGGTCTGTGGTGGCTCCCCCTTTGTGGAGAACTACCACCCCATTAACCCAATGAGCCTGGTCTGCAAGGCCATGGAACTTATAAACAAGGACATTGGTAATCTCCAAACTCTGAACCCCACCCAGTTCGGGTTTGTAAATGGCAGATCATGTCCCCTAAACCTGATAGACTTCTTTGAAGCAGTCACCAAAGCCGTAGACAAGGGTAAGGTGGTTCACACAGCCTATCCAGACCTCACCAAGGCGTTTGACACCATCCCCCACTCTGGAATTATAGATAAACTCACTAAACTAGGTATAAATCCCTACATCACAAGATGGGTTGCCAACTGGCTCACTGACAGAACCCACACTGTGAAAGTAGCAGACTCCAAATCTGACTTCAGACCAATGACAAGTGGAGTACCACAGGGTTCAGTCCTGGGTCCTCTCCTGTTTGGTATCTACTTTTCTGAAGTACAGGCTAACACAGAAGTCTTTGGCTAACGAAGTTCGCAGATGACTGCAAACTAGGAGCCATAATCGAAACTCCTAACGATGTGGACATCCTACAAAAGGGCCTCACTGAGACAGATGCCTGGTGTCAAAGCCATGGCCTCAAGCTCAATGCCAAAAAGTGCACCGTCATCCCCTTTGCTAAAAGCTCTGTACCCATGAGCTACCACATAGGTGGTAGTCTACTTAACACCGAAAGTGCGATAAGAGACCTTGGGACACAGGTGGACAGTAGTCTCTCCTTTGATAATCACATCGCCACAGTAGTCAGGAAATCCATCTACGTGGCACACCTCATCACAAACGGTTTCTCATCCAGGAAAAAAAGAGGTCATTGTTCCCTTCTACTAGTCACTCATTAGACCCATTATAGAGTACAATGCCTCTTTTGGTATGTACCTCACAAGACATCTACAACAACTAGAAAGGCCGCAGAAATATCTCACAAAGAGGATTAACGGCCTCAAACATATGCCCTAAGCTGACTGTCTCAAAAAACTCCAGCTTTACTCAGTCACATATTGCCTACTCTGAGGCGAGCTCTGCCTAACATACAAAGCTATGTCGGATGCTCCACTTAAAGAAATCCCAATCCCTCCGAGCTACACGCTCTAGGGACCTAAACCTCGTCACCACAATAAACAGAACATGCTGGAGGGATAGATTCCTGTCCCAGAGACTTCCCATACTCTGCAACAAACTACCTATCTATATCAAACAAGGCTCTTCATTAGGACTCTTCAAGAAAAAATCTTGAAGATTGGATGGGAAATAGGAAATTCACCCCGGGGATCACCTCTGGGGCTCTGCTCAACAGGGGCACAGGAAAATAGTTTTCTTGGGTGGCAAAAGCCAGGGTACCTTTCTGGCTAGGCTTATATAGGCCCCAGGGCCAATAGCTTAGTACCCAACTATGAACCAGGACAATCAAGAGCACGTTTCCCTTGTGCTACACAGACCAAAGTGTTCTCCCTCTTCAGTCCCAGACAAACTCTTGACAGGGGACCTTCTGCACCTCTGCCTATCCTATAAAGCTTCAAAAGTTCCAATCCTATGTGACCTCCTGCTCATCCTCAAAACAAACACCAGCCTAAACACACAATCAAGGTAACTAAACCTACTGTAGCATAAATTTGACCTGCTGACAAGACAGATCTCTCTCTCTCTCTCTCTCTCACTCAGAGAATCTCCTACAGAACAGACTTCCTTAATATGGAAAGCAAAGCAACTCCCTTACCATTTTCAAGTAAAACCTGGATGAATGGATGGACAACTGTAAATTCACTCAGGGTTTAGTCCCTCAGGCACTAACTGAAATTGGTCTAAACTTGACAGTGGTTATTCACATCATTCGGTACAAACCAACTGGAATCTTCTGGGTATGCTATAAATCATCAGCATAGTATTAACTTATGAACACCTCTACAATAGGCATGGCTGCCATGAGCTCTTAAATAGAGCATGTGGTGCATTTTGTTGGCATTCTGAATGTGAAGTCCACACATTTTGCATCTGTTTAATTAGACCTTGGAAGTAAAATGTGGGTAATATCCAGCCTTAGCTTTATCTATCCCCAGGTAACCTCATAATATGCGATTATGGTCTAGGTTCTTTACTGGTATACTAGAAGGTTTTGGTGCTAGCAACTGATAGTAGGACTTCCTCGCTATCTTTACTTACTTTATATGAGGTCACCTTCAAATTCAAAATAGGAGTAAGAAGTAATGAGAAAATCCTGTTCACAATTCTTCCCTACAGTCTACCCTATATTCTCCCATGTCTTACCTTAAGGTGTTGTATTCCCATTGTGCTAGTCTAAAATTTATGCTGCTTATCTGTAAATCCACTAACTCAGTGTTACTTTCTTCATTAACTTATGCAGAGATGGAAAACACAGGCTCGTCTCCTAAAAACACTGGTACTGCAGGTTCTTCAATGTCTTTCCTTACAAAGGGTAGTCATAGACAAATTATCTTTTATTTTAATTCTTTTGCCGTCTGTGCAAGCCTTTTTAGAATTATGTTTTCTTTTAGTTATGCTCTATCGTACTATAACTGGATACCAATCTTTCACTTTCTATTCCTTCTCAGGGTTACTCAAACTCATAGTACTTCAGAACAATTTTTTTTTAGTTTTCTTTAACAGATAGCTGTTGCTAAGCAGGTGTCTTTACATTTCTCCTTTACACTAACAAGGAGTTCACAAGTTTCTATTTTCTTTTTTGTATTTTTCTCAATTTTAGTACTTAATACCTTTTCTTTGCTCTGGTAGTCCTCACTTATGAACCCTACTTCTATTTTTGTCCTGTTTCTGTGCTAAAGCTTCATGTAAGCCTCTGTGCAGACTTCTGTCTTGTAGTGATTTTTATTTATCAGTTCACCTTCAGTTCTTATGCTGACATTTGTTACAGATTTAGATTTCTATTGCTCTATTATTGGGGCGGGTCCCTGGTAACACACAGGATCCTTTTCACCGTCTAACCACAAGCAGACTCTAGCCCCATTTTGTAGCATCTACTCCAACTCCCTTTTTCTATTTTTGATTCTGCATCTCTGACAGTATTACTGCCTTGCTCTTCCCCCTCTCCGTTCTTACCAAACTGTTACTTTCCCTGTTTCTTAAGTGTATCAGTCTGCCACATTCTATTTGTGGATTTTTCCCCCCTCCCACATTGCTTTAAAAATATGACATCATAAGTCAAGCCAGGGCCTACTGTGAGGGGATACTCCTTTCTGTCACCATGAATGCATATCATATTCTCTTTTTGTTTGGTACTAATCTTTTCTTATCTGCCACGGTACCTCAGACTAAGGTAATCATACTGTCAAAATATAACAGAGAGCTTTCCAGAAACACAGACACTACACTAACTTGCTTGTAACACAATTACATAATGATTATTCAAATAGTCTAGCTACAGGCTAATCACATTCCATTGGAACAACTTTACTTGTAGCATGTATATCAGTTTTCACATTTCTGTTAAAATCACATTTTCCATTACTAATGGAATAGAATTTAGCTATGCGATACCCTTCTTCCCCACTTGAAACAAGTTTTACAGCAGATAGTACATTTCTTACTGCAGCTTTAGACTTAAGACTTAAAAGCAGAAATTTAGTTTTAGACAATATGTCATTAGCAGACAAGTGTTCTAAAGTTAGCACCTTCTCAGAGTACTTCACATCATCTTCTTATAATGATAGGCAAAGATCTTTTAATCTGTTTACTGACAGAATGTATTTTACTGTTACAATCAAGTTCTAAGTATAGTAGTTTTAAAGAATGTGTTAGAGTATGATTTGCCAGAATTAAAAAAAAAAAAAAAAGGTTATAAAATGTATGGCTAACTTAGGTTCATAGGTAGGTACTAGGCTATTGGCCCTAGGGCCTATACAAGCCTAGCCAAAAATGTACCCTGGCTTTCGCCACCCAAGAAAATTATTTTCCTGTGCCCCTGTCAAGCAGAACCACAGAAGTGATCCCCGGGGTGAATTTCCTATTACCCATCCAATCATCAAGATTTTTCTTGAAGAGTGCTAATGAGGGGCTTTGTTTGACATGGATAGGTAGTCTGTTCCAGAGTATGAGAAGTCTCTGGGACAGGAATCTATCCCTCCAGCATGTTCTGTTTATTGTGGTGACAAGGTTTAGGTCCCTAGAGCGTGTAGCTCAGAGGGATTGGGATTTCTTTAAGTGGAGCATGTCCAACAGCTCTGGGTTTGACATAGCTTTGTATGTTAGGCAGAGATCGCCTCTGAGTAGGCGATATGCGACGGAGTAAAGCTGGAGTTTTTTGAGAAGGTCTGCGTAAGGCATCTGTTTGAGGCCAGTAATCCTCTTTGTGAGGTATTTTTGCATCCTTTCCAGTTGTTGTAGATGTCTTGTGAGGCACATACCAAAAGGGGCGTTGTACTCTATAATGGGTCTAATGAGTGACGAGTAGAGGGGAACAATGACCTCTTTTTTTTCTGGATGAGAAACCTTTTGTGATGAGGTGTGCCACGTAGAAGGATTTCCTGACCACTTTGGCGATGTGATTATCAAAGGAGAGACTACTGTCCACCTGTGTCCCAAGGTCTCTTATCACACTTTCGGTGTTAAGTAGACTACCGCCTATGTGGTAGTTCATGGGTACAGAATTTTTACCAAAGGGGATGACAATGTACTTTTTGGCATTGAGCTTGAGACCATGTCTTCGACACCAGGCATCTGTCTCAGTGAGGCCCTTTTGTAGGATGTCCACATCTCATTTAGGAGTTTCGGATACATGTCCAGCTAGACTAGCCCGGTCAACAAATGTAAAATAAAATAAATAAATAAATAAATAAATAAATTATGGCTCCTATATTGCAGTCATCTGCGAATTTAGTTAGCCAAAGACCTTCTGTGTTAGCCTGTACTTCAGAGAAGTAGATACCAAACAGGAGAGGACCCAGGACTCAACCCTGAGATCAGTTCCCTCTTGTCCTTATATGTTTTTTATGTCTTTCCTGCCAGCTGGGATGACAAGATATTTGTCCATTCACATCTGTCCCAATTTTCTTGAATCACGTATTATTTAAACATGCACATGTAAGCCTAAAAGTCATCCCCTCACTCAACTATTTTATGGCAGCAAGTATATTAGCCACCATTGTCGCAATCATACCAGTTTCTGGTCAGTCTCAACTTGGATTCCACAAACATTTTTGCCCTACTTTTAGGTAAGAAGCAAGACT
Source organism: Protopterus annectens (assembly GCF_019279795.1). NCBI lineage: Eukaryota > Metazoa > Chordata > Ceratodontiformes > Protopteridae > Protopterus > Protopterus annectens. Next base: position 782,203,872 of record NC_056737.1, on the reverse strand, counting down.
TCTGGAATGGAAAGAAAAATTATTGATAGTAGCATACTGGGAAAAGCAGCAGGATCATCTCAGAGAAATATTAGCAACTCCATAAGGAAATATTTACCCAAACAAGCTATGAACTTTGCAGCAAAAGCATTGCAGTGAATGTTCTATTTAGCAGTCATTGTCAAATTGCCCACATTCTCCACTAATGCCAAGTCTGAATATCACTGGAAACAGAACTTTTATATTAACAAAAAAAAAAGTTTACTGTGTAGGCCATCAGAAAAACAAAAGAAATCCAGCTTAGTTTGCTTTCAACAAACAAAACCATACATTGGTTAATTCTTCATCATAAAAAGTCTGGTCTCATACTGTCCCTTCAGCATAACAGTCTGTTTGTCAGCTGCATACCACAACTAGCCATCTTCTCAGCTTCAATGAATAACAAAAGAATTCTCCTGATTTTGCTCTCAGGCCACATCCACAACATTTCTTGATTGGGCTATTGAATGCCACAAGTCTTGGATTGATTTACCCCATATTGCACTTCATGGTTTGCTGCTTCAAGAACACCACTTTTTACACATCACAAAACTGACAATTCAGTCCTCTTTAACTAGCTAATACAGTCAATAACCTTTGTGTATGAATTTTCCATGCAGAAGGCACAGATATTCACACAGAAGATTTTACAAAAAGATACAAGGTCTACTATTACCCCACTATCCTGTTAACAAATAGGTAAATATATGATCATGGGGAAAATGGCAAAAACACTTGAAATGAGCAGAAAATAAACAAAATTCCTGTTCTTATAAATGTCCATAGATTACTTTAACCAGATAAATGAGAGTGTTAAGGGTGACTGATTTCCTAGATTAATTTTCTGCAGTTTTAAAGTCCAGCAAACTTTATTAGCAGGTGCTTGAGTACAACATATTGTTTTCATGAGGGAGGGGTGAGGAATCAATATGGTGTGCGTTTGTAGAGAAAAATATGAGATAAGATCTGCAGACTTGTGTGGAGCAGCAATGTATTGGGAAGAGTTTTAATCAAGTGCTGCAAAGTCAGGGGAAACCAAGTAAATGCCAAAGAGAACTGACTATTTGCACAAATAGGGTCTTTTGTTCCTTTTCAACCATGACCAGGGCCAAAGAGCACATAAAATTCACAGTAATTGCAGAAACATAATGTACAAGTGCTCATCCAATTCACACAGAGAAGTAAGTAACTACTGACAGGCACACAATAAAACAGAATTAAATGATTATATGCACAGGAATAAATCGGTTAGAATGATAAAATACAATGATGATATCATATAATCTTTTATGTCATTTGAGGTTAGATATTACCTTTGCAACACAGACATTCGTGCACATCAGTCGAGAACTCGTTTCACTTTTTGACAATAAAAAAATTAAAGTTCATTCCAAAGATGTACAAACATGGTATGCCAGCTGGCAGCCACAATCTTTCTACGTCTTCTCACCTAGTACCAGTTTTAATCATGGCTGTGCACTGTAAAGGTGCCTTGATCTATTAACCTCAGTGAGTGTGTGGTGATGCGTAGTGACAGAAGATTTTTGAACCAAAGACAGGAAATGTTCCAAGAGCAGCAATTTAAATGGCATCTAAAAGCAAGGTGACTAGCTGGTACTGAAAGCTATCCAACATTGATGCTGCCCTGTATTACAATTAAACTTGTACAACTGCTGTCAATCAAGTAACAGCTTTTTCTGCTAGTTTTACACAAAAGTTATTTCCATAAATACTCACATTAGTAGTTTAAAGTAAATTATGGTGCATCATAGCAAAAACATCAGTCTTATTTGCTTCCTTTATACTCTGGAAAACTATATACATGAGAATGAAAAAAAACACTTTTCATGTTAACATCTGATATAAAACAGCAACATATCCTTTATTTTCCACGTGAATACTTGAACGAAACAGCAATTCAACTTGTGTAGAAATATCGTTTGTAGTAACTTTTAAAAATTAATATAGCAAAGTAAACAAATTATCCAGCATCAATTTGTAAAACTGATCCCTAGCAGGCAACTCCCATCTAAATTATTTTGAGAATAGGATCCTAATGTCATTCCATAACTTTTAGAATGAAGTATACATGCTTCATAATGAACATCTCCAACCTCATTTGCAAACTATTTCCTGTTATTATTAAGCACAATCTTGTTAGTTCTAAAGAGGAAGGTTTGTTATAAATGGAATTGATGGAAAATAAAGTTTGAAGATATAGTTTAAGCGGTGTAATCAGAACTTTTTAAGTTATGCTACCTAGAACTCTCAGCCTCTTACCTCCAGTATCAAGAACAAATCCAGAAACAAAACCGGGACAACCAGGAGCTCTGTTTAAAATATTAGTATGATTAACCCAAGAAGTTCACAAAATAAAAAAACATGAATAAACATGCATTTTCTGAAGTAAAAGAAATCTATAACTCTATTATCATTACTTATTAAGTGTAATATGCCACCTTTTCTCTCCTCATTGTTAGGGGGAGTTAAAGAGAGATAGAGCAAAACTTTTGAACCAACATCAGGGATAATTGAAAGGTATACTTGCTATCCATTTCTACTCTACTGAGCAAATATATTTGATGACTTACCAGTTGAAAAAGTAAATGCAGGTACACTATGAAATCTCACCCTTCCACTTCTTCCATGTACATATTCCACATAAGTCTTAACAAGTCCACATGGACAGTGAATATTCACTTGAGTCTCTGGTGACTGCAACATTTTCACAAGACCATAATCAATGGCGAACCTCCCGAGTGCGATTACAGCATGCCCACACATGGTACTATACCCTTCATTGTGCATGAAAAGAACACCTAGGTGAGCTTCTGGTATTTCACTTTTCACAAGAAGTGCTCCATACATGTCATAGTGTCCACGAGGTTCAAACATTAACACTTGGCGCAGGTGATCAAAATTCTCACGCATATAACGTCTCTTTGCCAAAATAGTATCCCCTTCTATTTCAGGATAACCACTTAATATTATTCGAAGTGGTTCTCCCCCTGTGTGCATGTCCACAACTGAAAAAATGGGACCATCGTGAGGTGGGATCTTCAAAACTTCCATGTTTTGTAAGTCACCAAGTATAAAAGTAACCAAAAACTAGATGACTATAACTCCCTTAAATGATTTGGCAAACGAACAATATATATTCTTTATAAAAAGTCAAAACTGGGTAAGGACATAAATACATTGCAACACGAAACACAATAATACTCAGCGTTCTGAGTCGCAATGTAGAAATGCCAACTAAGCAAGTTTACTTTTTAACTTGCGTTCTTGCCGTAGATGCTGCATGTCACGTGATAACTTAACTGCAACCCGGAAAATAGTAAGGATTATGAACAGAATTTAAAAAAACGTTCGATTTACTGTATGCAGAAAACAAATAAACAGCTGGAGTAAAATGGGTAAGTTTGTAGAATTTAAGTTTAAAGGTTTTGTTTTTACTTTTTTGTGTCGGAACTGTATTCGGACTCGCCGCATTGTGATGTTCATTTTTCCCGAAGCATCTGAGTTAAATCAGATTTTTATTAATAATTTTACTAGTGTGGGGGTACTATTATATAATGTATAAGCTATCTCAGGTTTGCTGGAATGAAAAACAAGCGCCGGTAATTGATCATTATTTTCTAGCTGTTGCTGACACTAGCTAGAGAAATATAACAGTGATTGTACTGATTTCTTTTGCAATTTTAATATCTTTGGTAAGGGGGATGAGCATAGCAAATATCCTAAGACTTTTAGAACAGGAAATGTACTTTTGTTTATTACAGAAAGCCATAATTCTTTTTAACTATCTTAAAATCTTTTAAAACCGTTACGATTTTACACCTTTTGTATTATTTGTGAATACGGAGTTCACTAAAAATATACATTAAAAATAATAAAATAAAAGATCTTATTTAGGTCGAGTGGCCATCGGAAGACATGCGTGAATGGGCTGCCTTCGTTGAAGGTTGGGCGTCGAGCTGGCACCTCGGCACCGTAAAATCTACTGCCAATCATTAGCGGACTGGAATTCCGCTGTGGCGACCCGTAACCGGGAAAAGCCGAAGGAAGAACAAAATTTTAGGAGTCTGAAAATGTGAAACCATATATGGCTGTAGCATTCTTTGATGCAGAATGTTATGTTTTTGTTGGACAGAAACTTTTAAAATCGAGATACGCTTACTGGAGGCTTCTAGGTCTCTATAGTAAGAAAATCGGTAAGGGTACTTTGCTGTTTTGCTGTTTTCAAATGTCAGACACATTTGGCAGGGGTCTGATTTAGTGAAGTGACGGTTGCCTCTTTTTTCTGCTCTTCCCAATTTTTTTCTCGTAACAGATCTTAGGTTCATAGGTTCATACTAGGCTATCTGCCCGAGGGCATTTACAAGCCTAGCCCATTGTTTTGTGGCTTACGCCACCCCTTTAGTATGGGGAACTATACCCATTATTTTGCTGTGCCTCTGTCGAGCAGTGACACTGAGGTAATCCCTGGGGTATATCTGCGATCTCCCATCCATTGGTCAAGATTTCTCTTGAACAAGGCCAGCGAGGTGCTCTGCCTCACATGTACCGGGATTTTGTTCCACAGCATAGGGAGTCTTTGGGTGATGAATCTGTCCCTCCAGCACGTCCTATTAATAGCCGTGTCGAGGTTTAAGTCTCCCGCCCTTGTGGCTCTGATGGATCTAGATTTTTTGAGGTGAAGCATATTCATCAAATCTGGGTTTGACATGGCCTTGTATGTTAGGCAAAGGTCACCTCTGAGCAAGCGGTAGCGACTGAATAGAGCTGGAGTTCTTTCAGTCGGGCAGCATAGGACAGATTTTTGAGACCCTTTATCCTTTTGGTGAGGAACTTTTGTGGCCTCTCCAGCTGCTGCAAGTGTCGGGTCAGATACATTCCGAATGGGGCATTGTACTCAATCATTGGTCTGATGAGTGATGAGTAAAGGGAGACTATGACCTCCCTTGATCTAGATGAGAATCCCTTCATGATAAGGTGGGCAATGTAGAAGGTCTTCCTAACTACTTTAGCTACATGGGTGTCGAATGACAGACTACTATCAACCTGGGTCCCCAGGTCCCTGATAACTTCTTCTGTGCACAGTGGATTGCCACCTATTTGGTAGCTAGGGGTAACCTTGTTTTTCCCGAAGGGTATGACTATGCATTTTTTGGCATTTAACTTTAGGCCATGGCTCTGGCACCAGTTATCTGTTTCTGTGAGACCCTTCTGAAGGATATCTGTGTCAGATGTGTTTTCTACTGTGGCGCCCAGTTTGCAGTCATCTGCAAACTTTGTCAGCCATAACCCTCCTGTGTTTGCTTGTACTTCGGAAAAGTAGATGCCAAACAAGAGTGGGCCCAGGACTGAGCCCTGTGGGACACCACTTGTGACAGGCTTTGAGTCTGACATGGCGCCAGCAACTCTGACCCTGTGGGTTCTGTCACTCAGCCAGTTTGCAACCCATCTTGTGATGTATGGGTTAACATTTAAGCTGATGAGTTTTTCAATGATACCCGAGTGGGTATCAGCTTATAACTTGTGGCAGCCCCCTTGGAGTGTGAATGCCATACTATCGGTATATTATTTGTGAGTATTGTTCCCCCATCATTTGTCCCAAGTATATGCTGTTGCCCTCTCCCCAATTCTCAAGAGTTGCAATACTGTTCTTTTTTAGGATTGGGCATTTCAACATAAATTTTAGTACCACTAGCTCTTTCTCTCTCCTTTTTTTTTCTTTAAACTGAAGCTGTGTTTGGTATCTAATTGTTGCAGTCATTCAATAATTTAATTAACTTGCAATTGTTCAACCCCTAGATAAAAGTATGTACAGCTTGAGCATTCTCTGTTTTATCACCCTACTTATATTAAACTATAATACTGTAGGATCGTCCCCTTCTTCCTTCTCCACCTGTCAACATTGCTATTTTCTCCTCCTGTGTTCTTACCCTTGTCACTCTTAACTCTATTAATTTCTCCACCTGTCTTGGTTAATTAACTATTCAATTTTTTCTCCTTTTATAAGCAGTCATGCCACCTGAAATGTCTCTTTCCCAATCTAATCTGTATGCCTCTTATTTATGAGAATATAGGCAGTCATAGAAATGACCATCAAGTTAACTTACAGAATATCAACGTTTCCATGGTGATCTCCTCATTAAATGTCATTCTTACTTCTTCCTATCAATTTGTATTTCTATATTGTAATGTAATATTGTGTAGTTAATTTGACTTTTTATATATACAAAATCGGTACTTTTCCATTATCATTATCGTTAGCATTACAGCTGTTGCCCTGATAATGGAAAAGCACCACAAAATCATATGAGATGATTGTACATGTTAATTACCATTTTACATTCTGTTACTGTATTGTAAATGCATTTGCAGTGCTTGACCATGTTTTTTGTACCGTGTTAAATGCTACTGTACATGTTTTATTTATTTTATGGAATTTTCTTCCAAGGCCTCCTCTGAAAAGGGGTTCTCTTGCCCAGTCAGTACTTTCCCAGTTGGCGGAAGTAAAATAAATGCATTTAAAGCCTTCAAGCTCTTTATTTGTGGTCCTTGTCTGCATCTCTTTAAACTGCTTGGCAATGTTTTAACTTATGGTTTCCAGAAATTGTCTGTGTCTCTCTCACGCTGCTCTTTCTCTCTGTCTGTCTGTCTCTCTCTCTCTATATATATATATATATATATATATATATCTATATATATATATATCTATATATATATATATATATCTATATATATGTGTATGTATATGTATATATATATATATAATGTGTACACACATACATATACTAACACACACACACGTGTGTGTATGTCTACATGTATAGATAATGTATGTGTATTTATTTATGTATATAAATGTATACATACATTTTAGTAGGATAGTCTATCTGTGCAAAAACATTTACAGAGAGTTTTAGGGAGAAGTGCTTTACAGCTGGAAAGTAAACAAAAATAAAAAAAAAAGTAATTACAGAAACAGTTTTAGTGTCCTTAGCAAGCAACAGAACAACTTATTGTGATCAGTTATACCTTGCTCTTCTCGTTACTCAATTATTTTGTGTGTCACTTATCACCAAATTGTCATGCTGTTTAATAAACTGCTTTGGAGTACATTTCTAAAGTGTGTACTGTAATTGAATAAAGAATGTTGGTCTTCTTTCTCTCTGCAAAGTACATGCTGCAGTTGAATGAAGATTGTTTAGGTTTCCCTTTTCCCCGTACATCATCCTGAAGTTAACTGCATTTAAAGTGGAACTGCACTGTATTGTAGCTGTCGATCGTGCTTCTTTTTACCACTGCAGTTGCTGCTGGGAAGGAGGTTTCTTTAATGCTCATTTTTTTAAATTAACAGTATTTATCAGGTTCTTGTCCCCATTCCTTGAATCTATCTGACTTTTGCAGTTAACCTACATTTTAATATTGAACTTCACTATATGTTGCTATTGGTTGTGTTCATTCCACTTATTCCATTTGCTCAGTATCTGTTGGAGATGAGAGTTATATCTGTCTTTCCTTGTGCCAGGTCTTATTTTGTTTCTCTCACTGTTTTATTTTTCGTAAGAGAAAGAGCTTAGCTGCAGGTTTGGACTTTCAAGATAACTGTAAATTGATCAACAGCTTAATTACCGCTCTCCCAGTGTGAAAAAGAAAGAGATAAAAGCTTGCAAGTCTGCCAGCTTTAGTAAAATTCAGTTACTGGTTAGCACGTACACTACCTGGATGCCAGCAAAGAAACAATTTGGAGAGATTAAAAGAAATTCAACTGGAAAAGATGAAGAGGAAACACTGACTGAAAAGAATACAGCAACTAGTCAGTAAAAAGCATTTCAAGCTCCAGTTTTGGTTCAGGTGATGGCTTCTAGTAATTTAGAGGAAAAATAATTCAAATGTATTCAGAGCTAGTTAAAATAAATTAAACATTGAAGGGATACATCAACTCAAATAACAAAAAGCTGAAAAAAAAGAAACTTTAAGCAGCTATTCATAGTTTCATTGGAGGTTACTAGACTAGCGGCACTAGCGACCTTAAAAGCCTTGCCGTGTTAATCCCAAGTAGCTCCAATTGTCCTTATTAGGTGGACATAATTTGCAGAGTGAGTCTGTGGTCAGCAGCGACTGCTCCTGTCCATGAAGGACATGGGTGCCACCCCTGAGGTGAATTTGAGGTCTCTCATCCATTTGTCTAGGTTGTGCTTGGTTAGGGTAGTGAGCAGCTCAGCTTCATGTGAATTGGAAGTTTATTACAGAGGAGCGACAGTCTCTACGAGGTATATTTGCCTCTTCAGCATGTTCTGTTAATGTCACAGGCTAGGTTGAGATTCCTAGAGCGAGTGATTCTTGTGCCATTAGATTTGGGGATTTGCAGCATTTCCATCAGGATGGGGTCACAGACTACCGTGTAGGCCAGGCACAAGTCACCTCTTAGCAGCCTATATGATGCAGAGTATAATGACAAGGCTTTCAGCCTGTTCATGTAGATAATGGTTTGGAGCCCCTGTATTTTCTTGGTGAGGAACCTCTGTGGTCTGTCCAGCTGCTGCAGGTGTCTTGTGAGGTATGTGTAAAAGGGAGCAGTGTAGTCTTATTAGTGGTCTGATAAGGGTAGAGTACAGTGGGGTTATAACATCTTTAGACCTGGATGCAATGTCCTTATTTAAGAGATGCACAATGTAGAAGGCTTTATTTACCATTGTGGAAACTTTGTGGTTGAAGTTCAGATTGCTATGTACCTGTGTTCCCAGCTGTCTTACCACTGGATTTGAGCTTAGGTGGGTGTTGTCAGTACTGTAATAAGTGGGGAATTCTGCTTTGCCAAGAGGAATGATAATGCACTTTTCTGCATTTAGTTTTAGACCATGGCTTTGGCACCAATCATTTGTCTGTTAGCTCCTCTTGCAATATGTTAACATCGTTTGGGGACTCAGTGATTGCACCTAATTTGCGGAGGCCATCTACTTTAGCCTGGACTTCCCAGGAAATAGATTCCAAATAGTAAAAGACCCAGTACAGATTCCCTAGCTGGGAGAATTTCTTAATGATACCTGAGTGGGGGATTGTGTCAAAAGCATTGGCCAGGTTAGGATAAGCAGTATACACTGTCTTACCGTCATCCAGGTCTTTGGTGACTTTCTCAAAGAAGTTCATTAATAAGCATGATCTACCCTTCAGATGAACTGATTAATGCTGCAAAAATCAGAGATCAAAGTAAACAAAGGCTTGCTGAGTATGAGACTTCTTAAGAAGATTTGTTTCAAAAATGGTAGAGATAGAGGACAGAGCACATAGAAAAAAACTGAGATTTTCTTCTGTACCAGAGAAACTAGAAGGAAGAGACTGTATTAATTTTAATTTTATGAAAGCACGAATAAGCAACTGAACTGGTATTCCACAGCATAATTTGTTAATTGAAAGTGCACATCAAGTGTGTGCTCCAAATCTGGCCATGAGAAAGCAGCTAAGATCTGTTATAAGTAATGATGCAATCATACCAACGGAAAGAATTGATCGTGGCAAGACTGTTGCAAAAGGGCAAATTATTTAAAAAATGGAGAAAGTAGAGTGTTGTTAAAAATCCAACCAAAACAACACAAAACTGGTCAGGAAGGAAGTGGTCACAAGGGGTATGTAACCAAAGCTGTTTATTAAAAACAGCAGCACGTTTAGCACTTTCGACTGGTTGTAACTATGACTACTTCAGATTTTGAATAATAAATGTTTTGGTTATATTCCAGTTGCGACTGTTTCCTTCCTGACCAGTTTTGTGTTGTTCTACGGAGTTTGTGAAAAATGATTACTCACTGTACTGCACTCTGTCTAGGTAAAAGAGAAGCATATTTATCCCAGCAGTCAGGGCATGTTGAAAAGCAGGTGTGAGATTCCAAACTGCTGTTTTCAGAATATTTTTCCTGGAGGATCAAAGACATTTTTGATGTAGAACAGACTGAAGAAGAAATACAAAAGTTGTCCCAACAAAAAGTGAGCTATCAAACAGAAGGGGACTCATGTCCTCCTAGAGAGACTTTGCTAGTGAAACATTTTCCAGTGATTGAGAAACTGAGAAACTGAAAAAAACAGGAGATGAATAGAAGAATCAGGAGTTCCTTGGACTTGAAGCAGAGTCTGGTGCTGAGAGATGAATAGGAATAAGACTAACAACACTGAAACTGGTGAATAAATGTGATATTATGAAGCACCAATCACATATTTGAAGTATGGCTTTAGATTAAAAAGGTGACTGAGAAAGATTGAACTTTTGTTGACTTTGTTAAACTTGTGGGTCGACTGAAAGCATATACCCCACTTCGTCATTAATGTGTGGATGGATAATAAAAAAGTAACTGTAAGTAAAACAATTTTTATTCTTAATATTTGTATAAAATATTTCATGATATAAATTGTACGTTAAACAGTAAAGCAGATTCCTGTAGTGTGTGGTCAGGGGTATCTAAAATGAGGGAGTGAGTGCAAGTCTTATCACTGATTGTTGTATGTGGTAAACCATACTTTTCTAGTTTTAAGAAATGTAGGCATTGCAGTGTAAAAAGTGAAGAAAAGCTGGCTAGAAGCATGCTTAAGTTAATAAGCTGTAACCTTGGGTTGTTGGAGAAGGGATGTGGTGTAAAACTGCACTGGTTTATAGTATATGTAGAGATGAAATGTTTTTTTTTTCTTTTGCATAGGTGACTCTTAATGTCCTTGGCCTAATCTAAAAACAGTATTTTTTCCTGTAAGCATGTGGGTTTGAAAAATAAGTAAACATTATGAATGCAATAAGAAGTTTTACTTTAGCAAACAAATGCTCAGTATTAGTTGAGAGGTCTGCATCTGAGTGCATTTATACATTCTGTTTTTATGTTTCCATGGAGACAAACTGATTACAGGAGCAGGCAATAAATCTTGAGAGGTGTGGGCATTGTTGGCTGAGGGAAATGTAGAATTAAAAGGTACAAGGTCAAACACTTCAATAAAAAAAGTTTGAAATTATTGGAAATGAATAAAAGTAGCTTTTCTGGTACCTCAGTACTTCACTAATTTGTTAGAGCGGTGTTAGAACAGTGTGTGATTTAGTTTTATTTAAAGATAGCCAGTACACTTTTTCTTAAACCTAAAAGTTAAATATTTTTAGAAAGTATGCAAGCTGTTTTTAACAACTGGGGAGGGGACTAGAGATGAGATAAGAAAAGAACAGGCAGCAATTGGTATAAGTAGCATGTATAGCCTTAATTTTAGTTTAGGTAATGCCTATGGTTCCTGCTGTCGATTTGGGACAGTTGTTCCTATCAGGAGGGTTAAACTTTATTATTTGAAAATGCATATAGTTTTGTATAATTGTTTTAAAGGAGAACCACACCCACAGACTCAGAAAACATTTATTTTATCATGGTTTGGTGTCATGGTTTGGTGTTTCTTACATTTTAACACCATTATGGGACTATTTACAGGTTTTTAAACATTTTTACATGTAATTGCTGAGTCTGACCTCTTGGGGTCTAGCATCTTGAAGTGATCCTGATACCTGTAGGTATCCCACAATGCAGTGCTCATCTGTAAAAAAAATAAATAAATTACATCATGCAGGCCTCTTTCTTTCTAAAGCTCCTGTCAATGCATTGATTTTACATGCATATGCTGCTGTCTTTCAGTCAGTTAGTTTTAAGTAACATTTCATGCTGTTCGACTACTTAAAATACACAAAACAGTGCAAATGCCACAGAACAGACTTTAAAATTGTTTTTTACTACTGCTGCTTTTTAGAATGGCTAAACTGCAGTCTTTTGTGAAGCCTGAATTGTACTACTTTGACTCTTCTCCCATCCCCTTCACACCTAGCTTTCTTAGCTGTCAGTGCTAAAGGTAATTTGAGCTGTTACCTGCTATGATTGACAGCTCACAGCAGGAGACTTGACTCGTGTGCTGTTTCCTTGTTCTAGTCTTCCCTTTCTCTGATTAGGGGAAAGACCAGGGAGCTGCGACATCATAGCATGGGTGGGTTTTTAGGACAGTCGTGGTGATGTCAGTTTGGGGAAGGAATTGTCCAGAAAACTACCTGTATTCATTGGCCTTGATGACATCAATGAATTGGAGACTGCAGCAAGCATTTCCAGGGCAGAATAAAAGTTTTTTGAAAGTGAAATCCCCACAGTACAGAAAGGTACTGTTCTAGTGGACAGAAACAGTCAATTTAAAATATTTTAAATGCTGTATTATTTGTTCATAGCAGGGACTGTTAATAGAGCGAAAAAGGACAGAGAAGTTGAGCATTTAGTAATAGAATCCCGTTGTCCTTTAAGTTAGTGAGTTCTGGAGTGTGTTTGTTTTGCTGTTTCAGGATTTTCATTAAAAGAGAAAGCTTTGAAATATGTAACATAGGTTCGAATGGAGATGCCAAGAAACAATTGTATAAAAGATCAAATTGTCAAACATTAGTGGGTGCATGTAACACAAAAGTTGGAAATACACAACAGCTTTTGTGAATGTCTAACTCATGGGAATAACTTCTTATTATAATGGCTATGCTATCCATATTACATTGGAAAGTAAATATCCTCACAGGTATAGACAAAAGGTAAGAATATTGAATTGTGTTAAGAAATGCAGAGTGCAAATAGCAATGCTGCAGAAGACACATTTGGAAAGAAAATGAGTACATGAAAATGATAAAGGGTTTCAAGATGGCTTTTTGGGGACAAAGGAAAAATGGAGTACTTATACTAATTGCTAGAGGAGCTCCGGTAATGATATAAGAAATAAAAAAAAATTAAATAATGATATATTTGTGGTAGTAAGGGGCTGATGGCAAGGGAGGAGGATTACACTGGTATGTATCTATATTCCATTTAAAACTGCTGTTATGGAGCTTTTTGGGAGAAATAATTAGGTTTCAGTAGGGAATATTACTTGTAGATGGGGACTGGAACTTGATTTGTAACAGTGAGCTGTATCTCGGTGACCTAGAAGGGAAAATATAACAAAAGAGGCTAGATTTCTGAAGAAATTTATGAAAATATTTGGTATGGAAGACATGCATTCAGTAGCAGGAAATCTGAAAAAAAAATACAAGTTACTCCCCAAGGTAAAATAAATGGGCTACACTAGACAGAAATTATATTTCACAAGACCATGTGCATTTAATTGAAAGCATTGACACACGTCCTATAAATATTTCGGATCACGAGACAGTAAAACTAAGATAAAAATGCAGGGTCATGATGTAAAAGTGAGACACTGGCACTACCCCACCTACTTGTTAAAAAGTGGAATTTAAAGAGTGGGTAGTGGAATTTATTCAAGAATTATTAAGGAAGATAGAAATTTCTTCAGATTTTATAGCCACTGAGAGGGATAAAATGAAAGTGGAGTTTAAAAATAGGGTAAAAGATATGGTTAAGTAGTAACAGGAATTCTATAGAAGATCTGACAAAGTTTAAAATATTGCAGAATAAGGGGAGTCTCACAGACTAAGAAGATGGCATGAGTTTAGAAAATGTTGCTGTTAAGCAACTGTTTCTTGATAATCCCAGAGGACAAACACTTTTAGCACAATGACTTGGGTAACAAAGTAGAAAGGGTTGTTGCCAAACATAGTGAGCCTATAACAAGAAAAATAACCAGAAATCCTGAAGAGGTATTGCAGATGTTTCAGAAATTTTGTGAAAATTTGTATAAAGCAGAGAAATGTGGAAATCAAGAAAGAGCACAAATGGAAATGTTTGTGGAAATCTTGAATGTGCCAAGGTTAGAGGTAGTTAACAGTTAAGACAGAAGGATGCTAGATAGAAATGGTGAAGTATAGTCAATCTGCAGGAAAGTCTCCAGGAATAGAATTGTGCACCGCTAGTGCACAAGCACATAGATTCCTTGACTTTATCAATAAAAATGCCATGGAATAATTAGAGTACCCACTAGGGAATAATATCTTTGATCTTGTCCTTGCTAGTATGGAAGCATTTTGCACGTAGTTTTGTGTGTTAGGTTCTGGAGTGCATCTTCATCACTTCTTAGGTCTGACCATAAAGCACTCTCCAAGTGAATATATTGCATGTTTATCTTGATAACACTTTACACAAAAAGTTATAAATTTTGACGAGAGTTAAAAATTTTAAAAGACTTTTAATATGGTACAGTGTCACTGCCTCAGTGATAGGATATTTGCACAGTACCATTTTTCATGTTTGAATTGGAAGAATACTTGTGCTGTTTAGATTAGTTAAAGGAGGTAGATAGGAGTAGTATGGTATATTTTTCCAGTCTTGACAGTGGACATGTTAATGTAATTGAAGGAGGTATAGGAGGGCAGATTGTGTATTAGCCTGAGGTTATGCATGTGCATAGCCATGATTTATTTAGGTGTTATTTTAGGAAGGCTTTAAAGAGAGGTAGGCTAGCAGTTAGCCTAATGTTGGGAGGGAGGGTGTTCAAAGATTTAGCAATAGAGTGTGAGTATAGATATTTTTCTGGGTTTCTAGGTTTGTAGATTTCATGGATGTTTTTATCTTCAGGTCTGAGGGGTCTCTTTGGTTTGTACTATTGTATTAAGTCTTCTAGAGCTGGACAGGCAGTGAGCCTATAAGGTAGGTTGTGTGTTGCAATTAGGTGTGTATATGAAAGCTGTTGTGTTAATTCTAACAAGTTTAATTCTTTGAGTGATGTACAGTGATGTGTACTGTAGTTGGTTTGTTGTGAACTTTGCAACTTTGTTGTAGCATTGCTCTAATTCTGTTTTAGTGGAGTTCTGCAGATTGGTTAGCATGCAGGAACCACAGAGAAGTGATGGGAGCAGGAGCCAGGGTAGTTTTGGTTGTAGTGGTAAGGAATTGTCTGTTTCTGTAGAGTATTCCTAGTTTTTATGTTTTGTGTTTTTTGATATTTTGTTGAATACGAGGGTCAAAGTTGAGTTTATCATCGATTATACACCAAGTAGTTTAGTTTAGTTTAGTTTCTTGAACGATGTCTACTTTGATATTGTTGGCTGTATAAATATTTCATTGGCCTGGGTTGAGGGTGGTATTTTTGGGGTGGAATATCATATGCTTTTTTTTTTTTTGACCATGTTTTGTTGTTTTTTTGGGGATTTAGAAAGAATTGGAACTGTGTAAGCAATGATTCAATTTCTGAGAAAGATTGTTGGGTGTTAGTTAGCAATCCAGGGAGATGGGGGGTGCAGATTAAGGTTGAGTCATCTGCGTACTGTATTAATGTTCCTGGGGAAGAGGAGGTGCATAGGTTATTGGTGAGTATGTTAAATAGTAAGGGTGCTAAGACAGAACCTTGGGCTACTCGTTTGGGGTTTGGTAGGAAGGGCATGAGTTGGTTTGACCATTTAACTACTTGTTTCCTATCATGGAGGTAACTTTGGAACCACTGGAGTGTGGAGGAGGAACAACCTAGGCTGGATAGTCTGTGTAACTTTGGAACCACTGGAGTGTGGAGGAGGAACAACCTAGGTTGGATAGTCTGTTTAGCAGTTTTGTGTGTGAAATGGTATCTAATGCTTTGAGATGTCTAGGAGTATTGCTGCTGCTAGGTGACCTTTGTCTCTGGCTTTAACTGTGTTTGTAAAGGATAGTAGTGCCATGGATGTGCTGTAATTTGGCCTGCAACCATGTTGAGTTTGAGAGAGCAGGTTGTTTTGGTGTAGATATTTCATGATTTGTTGATGACTACACCTTTCCATGATTTTGGATAGAGAGGATGGTATTAATTTTGGGTGAAAATTCGAGATTTGTGTGGATTGTCCTCCTTTATGAATAGATGTTATGTGAGATAGTTTCTATATTGTTGGGACTGTATCTTCAGAGCGTGACCTGTTTATTAGGATGCTGACTGAATATGCTATTGAGTCTGTGGGGAGTTTTAGGTATTGTGGTGGGAGATTGTCTGCTGATATGGAGCAGGGTTTGAGCTTGTGTAGTAGTTTTTTTATTTGAGAGGTGGGTATGGGATGGAGAGTGAAAGTATTATTGGAGCTATTTTGTTGGTTAGTGGTATGGTCATGGGATTGATCTTTTGTGGGGGGGTGTTAAGAAATTGTTGGTGTGTATGTTTAGTTGCGAGTTACCTGTGTTTGTAGAGGTGAGTAGGTCTGCTATGGACTTTATGAAATGTTTGTTAAATTCTTCAGCAATTTGTGCTGGGAGGGCACTAGGTGAGGGGGAGTGGTCTTTGTTTGTTTGATCCTGGGTTGAGGAGGGTAGGTATAGTGTGCCAGAATTTTGGTGGGTTGTATTTGAGTTAAAGGGGCACTATCTCGTTTCTAAAATCAGGTGCTTGCTGGAGTACTTTGTTTACTTTTTTTAGTGCAGTGTAAGTCACATGTTCAAAGAGAGGCAGGATCTTCAGAGAAGGTGTTAGCATACTGCAGGTCAGATTTCACAAATGTCAGTGGGGGATGGTCATTACAGGAAATGCTAACAGTTTACAGTTTGCTCTTTTGTATTTTCCTTTAGAGGGAGGGTAGAGAAATGTTGAGGATGCAGGGAGTAGAGTTGGTAAAGATGGATGAGTTTAAGTACTTGGGATCAACAGTTCAGAGAAATGGTGAGTGTGGAAGAGAGGTGAAGAAGAGAGTACAGGCAGGGTGGAATGGGTGGAGAAGAGTGTCAGGAGTGATTTGTGACAGATGGGTACCAGTAAGAGTGAAAGGGAAGGTCTACAGGAGGGTAGTGAGACCAGCTATGTTATATGGGTTGGAGACGGTAGCATTGACAAAAAGGCAGGAGTCGGAGCTGGATGTGGCAGCGTTAAAGATGTTAAGATTTGCATTGGGTGTGACTAGGATAGACCAGATTAGGAATCGGTATATTAGAGGGTCAGCTCAGTTTGCAGACAAAGCAAGAGAGGCGAGATTGCATTGGTTTGGACATGTGCTGAGGAGGGATGCTGGGTATATTGGGAAAAGGATGCTAAGGTTGGAGCTGCCAGGTAAGAGGAAAAGAGGAAGGCCTAAGATAAGGTTTATGGATGTGGTGAGAGAGGACATGCAGGCTGTTGGTGTGAAAGAGCATGATGCAGAGGACAGGAAGAAATGGAAATAGATGATCTGCTGTGGTGACCCCTAACGGGAACAGCTGAAAGAAGATGATTATTTTCCTTCCCCTAGGCTATTAGATTATCTGAATGACTGATTGGGTTAGCCTCAGCCAGAGAATCTATCTAGTCACACTCAGATCTAAAGCCTTTGCAGCAATGAAATTGCATCTTTAGTATTTGCTTTTTTTTTTTTTTTGTAAAACTTAGTGGAATGATTACCCCAATTTGGGCAATTGTATTTTCTTTTGTTTTTTTTCATGCTTGTTGGCACATGTTTTTTTTCCCTTCACTGGTAATTATTTTTCATATAGTTGGCAACTGTGTTGCTTACTAGTGCATGTACTAATGCAGACGTACATCTATATGACAGTTTTCCACATTTCACAGGACAGCATTGCTTTGGACAGTTGCAGCTTGGAAACAAACCCACTGAGTTGCAAATATCCTAAGATTCTAGAAGAATAAAATCTTCTGTTTCAATAAAAACATGTCAGACAATTTTGAAATTGAATTGTGTTACTGCACTAAAAGTATTTTCCCATTAGCTGACACCCTTCCAGGAATCGCACAGTAACTGTCTGTATAATGCTGATTCCATCCAACTGAATTTATTATCTTGTTCTTCCCTGCACTGTGGTAAAATGTTTGGAACTTTCACTCTTTTCCTGAATATTTGACTGCAGTAGAGTTACACTGGTTACCATTTGAAAGTTGACGCAAACAGTCTCTATATTTCCCTGTATTTTCCTACCTGTGTGCATAACTTATTATTGTGACAACTTTTTTACTAATATAATTATACAATAAGCTGCCTTCTTTTTTATGTTATGTATTGAACCTGCATTTTGTATTGTACTTGCATTTTTTGCACTGTTATGAATTTCTGCCCTCTTTGATTATCTCTGTACTGTACCTGCAATGTGCTTTGTATATATGAATTTTTGAATATATGATTTTGTTTTTGTTTTCACAGAGCTTATCTTCCCGGGCCTCTACTGAAAGTGGACATTATCCAGTTAGACTAGTCCGGTCAACAAATGTAAAATAAATAAAATAAATATTTATGCAATATGTAATCCTAAATTTATATTCATGTGGTTGTAAAACCACAGCTTGCTGTCTCTTACTGACTAGCTTGCAATTCAAGGCATTCTTGAATATCTTGTCAAATTAGTATATACCGGATATGTGTTAAATATCATACCTCTCAACCTCTTAGAACAAGAAATCTGGACAAAGCCATAAATAAAAATGGGACAAAGGTCCAAAAATAGGGGTAATTTTTAAATATTGCTCTTACAAACTTAGAAAGTTGCTAGAATAACAGGTTTTGCATCATCATGAATATTCTGAAGAGGTATGAAGTCTGAAACTCAACTTCTACCATTATTTTCTAACTTCAGTCGTAAATTATTTGCTACTAATTTGCCAGAAAACCTCAATTTTATGAAAAAGCGGACCAAAAATACGAGGAAAATATCTGTACATTCTGCGAAAATCTGTACAGTTGAGAGGTATGGATAATGCGTGTATTTCATTAAAACTTTGTATACAGTGCAAGTAATTGTTTTAGTGGTATACTTCACTGTTAACCTTGGAATTATACTAACTTTTCTCAAACTTGCCGCTTTTGTGACACAGATGGCTGTGTTGATGAGACCACTTACCCCCTTATCAAGATGGAAATAGATAATAATTTAAATACATAAATAAATGCATGTGTCATTGTGTTTATCATATGTATTGCTTTGATTGTTTGAAATGTATTTGTTGTATAACTTTGTCTTTATAGATCAACATATATTTGTACGTCTACACATATGCACACACAAAAGTGTGTGTGTGAGTGTATGTATGTGTGTGTGTATATAGATATATACACACACATCTGTTTTTGAATTTGTGTGTCTCTGTTTATGTATACAGACGTATACACACCTGTACGTGTGGTGTGTTGGTGGATATATACATATATACATGCACACTCTCATACACTGACATGCAGGAGGTATTTTGACTAAGGTGAAAGTATAGCTGCTCCTAACAGCATTTGTCACTGACCCTTTATTGCTAGTTTTACAAGTAACAGTTTTTTTCATTTGTCATATGCTACTTGACAAGAGTATTAAAAGTGTGACTCAAACTACAGGAATTAAAGACCCATAAGCTTAACCAGCCTTATCTGTAAGGTCATGGAACAAATCATCATTGACCCTATAAATAAGGACATAGGTGATCCCTAAACTCTTCATCAGACACAGCTTGGTTTTGTAAAAGACAGGTCATGCCTGTTAAATCTAGTAGACTTATTCAAAAATGTCACCAGAGCCATAAATGAAGGGAAATCTGTCCATGCAACCTACCTTGACTTAGCAAAGGCCTTTGGCACAGTCCCACATTTGGGCATCATTGATAAACTCTCCCAGTTGAATATCAGCCCTTATGTTGTCAGGTGGGTTGCTAACTGGCTCACCAACAGATCACACTCAGTGAAAGTTGGGGACTTTACCTCAACCAGCAGAACTGTCAGCAGTGAAGTTCCACAGGGGTCAGTGCTGGGCCCCCTATTGTTTGGTATATACTTCTCAGAAGTTCAGGCAAAAACAGAGGGGCTGTGCCCGACTAAGTTTGCTGGTGACTGCAAATTAGATGCAATCACTGAATCCCCAATCCAATGTCAATATACTTCAAGAGGGACTTACACATATCGATGGTTGGTGACAAAGCTGTGGACTTAAACTCAGTGCTAAAAATGCATTATCATCCCCTTCGGTAAAAACGATATCCCTGCAGACTGTCATATAATAATACCCTAACTTAACAACTCAGTAGTGAGAGACTTGGGAATGCAAGCTGACTGCAGCCTAAACTTTGACCACCATGTGTCTACTGTGGTAAGGAAGGCATGCTACGTTGCTCACCTCATTATCAAAACCATTGCCTCAAAAGCAAAAGAGGTCATGTCAATAGCGAAAAAGGTCAAAACACCCCTGTACCTGACCCCTATCAGGCCAATAATTGGAGTACAAGGCTCCCTTTGGTATGTACCTTACCAGGCACCTGCAGCAACTTGAGAGACCACAGAGATTTCTGACCAAGAAAATTAGTGTCTCCACCACATGTCATACACTGACACATAGAAGTCACCATCACTGTACTCAGTTGCGTACTGACTACTTGGAGAAGACTTGTGCCTGACCTGCAGATCAATCTCAGATCCAAACCTAATGGAAATGCTGCACATCCACAACTCAAATGGGATAAGGGTCACTTGCTCCAGGGAACTTAATCTGGCATGTGACATAAATAGGGCCTGCTGGAGAGACAGATATGTCTCTCGGAGGTTGCCACTCCTTTGGAATAGACTGCCAGTTTACATAACACAAAGCCCTCTATGACCCTGTTTGTGTATAACCTGGATGACTGGATGGAAAACCATAAATTCCTTGCCAGGGATTTCACCTATAACCCTCCTAGATATGGGTAGCCATTGCTAACTAAGATCTTGAGTTTACGCTAGATCCTTTGTACTGGTTTCTCTAGAATTATATTGAGTACACACGGGTAGGCTTATAAAGACCTTTGGGTCAGTAGCCTAGTAACCACCAATGAATCTATCAAGTAACAAGAGTATTCTTGCCTTCAGACATCTAATTTTTTAGAGATTTTACTTGTGTGTTGGCACACCCTCAGACTGCACTGCATTTTTTTTCAGGATAACTGTTGCCATATTCCTAAAAAACTGGTGGGGGAGGTACTTAAGAGGAAGCAAGCTCAGCAGTAGGTGGCCAACAGTAATTACATGCAGACATTAACCATTAAATAGTTGGAGTTCTTCTTGGACATACAAAGAGAAGGCAAACAAGGTACTCTCAACTCAAAATTGGACAACATATGTTTGGGTCAGGCAGGGAGCAATCAGCAAAAAGGGTGAGGTATTCATTCTCCGTATCAGTGGACGTATGAGAATAACAGATAAACACCCTCAGTACAGGTAATTAGGTGGCTTACAAAAGGGTGCTACAGCAGTTTAGAGACAATAGGAAGATGTAAGGTTGTCCAGTTGTATGTCTCATAGCAGTAAAACAATGGAGGGCACACACTTTGCTACGGTTAGAGGTTTATTAAAACAGGTTGAAGGCCACATTACACCTGGCAAGCAATCAGCTGGCTGCACAAAGGCATGGGAAGGTAGTGCGAGCCTTATGGGACAAACTCCAAAATACATGTCCTCAGTAATAGAGTGTTTTTCATGGCTTGTTGTTTATCAGCCCTATGTGGAGCAGTTAGCTGGTTAAAATAAGACTATGCTAATGATAATTAGGAGAAACCTATGACTGATCAGGAGGTGAAGAACCAGTGGCTGGCTCCAGCCTCAGGAGACACCGAATAGAATGTAGTACAGTGCCTGCAACATTAATAAACACTGTGCCTACAACACAGAAGTCCCCTCACACAGTTTACCACAGATTGATACTTAAGAAGGAACAGTTTTCTGTCGTGAGAAGGGTACCCTGCTTACCCAGCTTCAGGTGAGGGCTGTATTGAAGAAAACAGTAGAGTGCTAAAGCTTGGACCCCCAAATATATATACCACATGCTTAGATTCCACGCTCATTTAGCATAGTGGCAGATTCTCGTGTGCAGTGGGCAAGGACATCATAGGAGAACATCAAGAAATCTGGAAAATGGTAGTACATCATTTATGAAAGATAGCTGAAAAATAACCTCTTCTACCTCACCTAACATTGTTGTCTTTTATTTGCAGAACCTGGGCGTAACCTGTAAACACATATTTCACCTTCAACCCTGCTGGTGCTCTTCCATGTGAATGGAGTGCACAAGTGTATGCTCAGTTGGCTGATTGTTTTTCATAGGGCAAATACAAGCACACCAAACCCTCACTCACATAGCTTTTCTTACAAACCCATAGCTATCTCTGCATCTATCCTTCCAATGAATGTCCTATTATCTAAAATAAAAATCCCTCCTTCCTACCTTCTTACATCCAAAAACAAAGCAAAATATCTGAATACCCATCCATTAGAAATGAAACCTTACTATATTCCAAGGACCCTGCTCTCATCAGACCATAACACATTTTCCCACATGGTTTTGGGAGACCTGATGTATTGTTTTGCAAGTTTTAGCCCGGCTTGGATGTTTTTCTGTGTAAGAAAAGGCTTCCGTCTTGCAACCCTACCCCATAGTCCAGACATATGGCGAATACAGGAGATTGTTGTCACATGTAGTTCACAACCAGTAGTTGCCAGAAATTCTTGCAGCTCCTTCAGTGTTGCTGTATGTCTCTTGGCAGTCTCCCTAACCAGTTTTCGTCTTGTCTTTTTATCAGTTTTGGAGGGACGTCCAGTTCTTTGCAACGTCACTGTTGTCCCATATTTTCTCCACTTTTTGACAGTCTTCACTGTGTTCCATGGTATATCCAATGTTGTGGAAATTTTTTTGTACCCTTCTCCTGACTGATACCTTTCAACAATGAGATCCCTTTGATGCTTTGTAAGCTCTCTGTGAGCCATGGCTTTTGCTGTAGCAGGCAACTGAGTAAATGTCAGGAAAAATCCTACTAGGACAGCTGAACTTTATTTGGGGTAAACAGAGTTTCTTTAATTGATGGCAGGTGTGTACCCAAAAAGACTGAATGTTGTGTCTTTCGGCTTTTCCTGGTTAGGGGTCGCCACAGCGGAACTCCGGTCCGCTAATGATTGGCAGTTGATTTTTACGTACCGAGCTGCCAGCCCTGACGCACAGCCTTCAATGAAGGTACGCCCATTCACGCATGTCTCCATGCAGAAGACGATCTAGCTTTGAGTCGAACCGGACAGCACCTTACTGTGAGGCGACAACGCTACCGCAGCATTAAATCAAAAGGTGCTTCAACAAAGTATTAGTTTAAGGGTATGCACACACAACAAAGTTTTGAGGGTGTACACAGTTATACAACCAGTGTATTGTATGTTTTTTTTTTATTTTTTATATTTTTCCCCTCTAACAGATTTGTTTGCTTTTCAATTTAATTGTACAGGTTATAGGTCTATTAAAGGTGGGAAAAATTTTGAAATGATTTATTGCTGTGTTTTTTTTATATCACAAAAACCTGGCATTTTAACAGGGGTGTGTATACTTTTTATATCCACTGTATGTAGCTTCTATGTAATGTCCTAAGCTTTTGTAATGCACTGCCTATTGCTCTTTATATTTACAAACTTTAGTTTACTTCCTATGCTTTTACTGTTATCATCCTTTTGTTTCTAGTGTGGTATAATTTTGTAACTACTGTATGAGATCTGTTATCCACTTGTATATCTCAATTGTTATTTAATGTTTTAATTGTTTTGTATAATTCGGAGCTTTCTCCCTGGGCCTCCGCTGTAAAATATTGTGAGCTTAGTCAGACAGTCATGGTCAACAAATGTAAAATAAATAATAATCCATCTCATTTGAATGTCATTACTGGAAGGTTTAGCTTTACACACTGTACTATTTTTCCTTTCAGAATACCGTCTACTGTTTTTTGTCTTGTAAGAGCAAAAACTATATACACACATAATAAGGTACCTGTAAACAAACATATAATTGTTTACTTTAATAAGTAATGAAAACAACAAAGATGTGTGCTATACTCTCCAAAGTACCATGAGTTAAACTTATCCTCTGTTTGAAATAATTTATTCCTCTTATTTCTTTATCGGCTGTTTATCTGTTTCTTTATTAATTTCAGTTGATAACCATATAAGTGGGAGGCTGACAGCCTTTTGAATCAAAACCTGAGCTCTGTGGTGCAAGATACAAACAGAAAACTGTAAATAGAATAAAGAATTATACCACTTCCTGAAAGAATGTCAAACAGTTTGGCAAAATTCAGAAATGGAATCCAAGCAAGATGATAGTTGAAAAAATGGAATCCAAGCAAGATGATAGTTGAAAAAAATATAAGAAATGGAAATGAGGTCAAACTATAACTATCAGTTTGCATGTAAGAACAGCATTATTGCTCATGTCTGAAATATGTGTATGTATCTACATCTGTAAAATGTTGTTGTTGTGTTTCGGCTTATCCCGGTTAGGGGTCGCCACAGCGGAACTCCGGTCCGCTAATGTTTAGTAGTGGATTTTTACGTGCCGAGTTACCAGCCCTGACGCACAACCTTCAACGAAGGCACGCCCATTCACGCATGCCTCCACACACAAGACGATCTAGCTGAGAATCGAACGCGACAACATCGTGCTGTAAGGCAACAACGCTACCGCAGCACCACTACCGCGGATATTGTAAATAGAAATATGCTGTTTAACAGAGTGGCTATGTTAAATATAGACAGATCTCTCCACTTTTATTTTGTTTTTAGTTTTATGTGTAATGGTGTTCTTTACACTAATGAATGTGTATTATAGATGTCTTACATTGTTGTGATTCATCAGCAAGCTGTCTCTTTGCAACAAAATATCAAACTTGTTTTTATTTGAAATTTACACTGTTTCACTGTAAACCTATTATATATGCATATGTGCGGGCACCCCCCCACTTTTATAGCTGTAACACGTATAGCTGGATCAATGCATGCTAAAGTAAATTCAAAAACATAAAAGTGCGCGGAAGTTGTTCCACATCAAAGCTTCGTTTTTGTATGAAGACTTAGCAAGCTCCATTTTTAGATGCAGGTTTGTGTGTGTCTGTGTTGTACTGTTACGATTCTGGTGGTTTCAGCTTCAGCTTCTAGTCTGCGATTTGTTTCGAATGCCTCCAAATAGCTCCAGTGCAGCAGTGTCTAGCCGTAACTGAGTTGTTAAGATTTGAGCTTGTGGCTTAAACTTTAGTCTCTCTGTTCCTCATAAAAGTTGTGGTTTTCTGGCTAACTGAGGATTAAAGTCACTAAGTAATGAGTAATGACAGAGCTGTGAGTTTTTGACTTCATAACTTTTGGTAAATGCACGTTAACATAACGTTTGCTATTTAAGCAGCTTTCTAAGTTTACAGGATCGCTATTTAATACCTGTTCCTGATTTTGCACCTTTGTTTGCCTTCCCAGTTATTTTTGTCTCTGTCTAGACTTATTGTGTTAAGATGTTGAGAGGTATGCGCCTAAGACTTCATATTTAATTTTGTATAACACGATGGTTACTACTTGGTGTCTATGGCCATCAGCATTGTAATTTGTGGTAGCTGGTAGGGTTATTGCTATGGATGGTGCTTCCTTTGTTTTTACTGACTTCTTGTGCTCTTCCTGTACAGTTATTGCTGATGTTGATTTTTCAAACTGGGTGTGTGTATTCTGGGGAAGAGGAGGTTGGAGGTAACATTGTTGAAATTATATGGCAGTTCAAGTACAGACGTTAATATTCTGTGCATATACTGATGAGGAACTGCACTCAAAAAGGCACATTATTTA
The DNA here is from genome assembly GCF_019279795.1 of Protopterus annectens. Classification (NCBI taxonomy): domain Eukaryota; kingdom Metazoa; phylum Chordata; order Ceratodontiformes; family Protopteridae; genus Protopterus; species Protopterus annectens. The sequence goes on along the minus strand of NC_056737.1, from coordinate 782,178,401 downwards.
TTTGCATATCGTATGGGTTTACCCCTAATACATTGCGATTTTAACAAACTGCAAGATAATTATATTTTTTCACCTGAAAAATGCTTTTATAGTAAATGAAACAGTTCTATGCCTTTCAGTGTCATTGCTTGTTATGAAGCAATAACTATTCAAAACAAATATAAAGGATACTGCTCTCCACTAGTAAAATAAATGTCGAAATACTGAGGTCTATATACTGGCTGTTCAATCTTCATATTATGTATGCTTGGACAATGTATGTGTGGAAATTTAAATTACACAGCCAGTGCTAATGTTAAGGAGTAGAGATAAATACACAATGCGTTTTTTCTCTCCATCATCAGTATATATGTGTGTGTGTGTGTGTGTGTGTGTGTGTGTGTGTGTGTGTGTGTGTGTATTATTAGGGGTAATATAACAAGAACTCTTAAGATAAATCACTTCCTTCACTATTTAAATCCAACTTTGTTTATATCTAAAAATGGAACTGAAGTAAAAAAAATGGTCTCTGCTTGTCTTTCACCTGTCTGAATCTAAATTAATCACATGATCTGTTTACCTCAACTAGTTATTATTTAGTCATCATTTATAAGGTGACTCACTTTTCTCCTACACAGTGGGGAAAAGTTGGAACCTTCTTCCTAAGGACCTCACTATGATCTCCTCTTCCTCACTCTTCAAAAAGCATCTCAAACTTCATCTTACTAACCACTGGCTCTGCCCATGCAGCAACCCAGACTAAAATCTCTCCTCCTTTTTATCACTATTTCTCGCTTCCTAAGCACATCCTCCTTACTCTCTTCTCATTCCTTAGGTCACTTAAAATCTTACTATGAACTACCTACTCCAAGCTCCTCTTATTAGATATTACTTCTCCTTTCTACCTTACTTTTTCCAAACCTCTCTGCATTTCTCTCCCCACGTTCCTTGTGTCTTTTCTTCCGCTATTACTCCCCACACTACTCCTTGTACTTTCCTAAAAAAAAAAAAAAAAAAAAGTTTGTGTTTTTTTTTATTTTTATTTTTGCTGTATTGTTGTCACTTGTAAACTATTATCTATGTCTTTTTGTCTATACATGCCCAAAAACTTTGATTTGTTTTAAATTGACTGTTCTTTGTGGAGCTTTTCTCCCTGGGCCTCTACTGAAAATGGACATATATCCAGCTAGACTAGCCCGGTCAACAAATGTTAAATAAATAAAATAAAAAAAAATAAAATTTAGTAGAATAATTATTTTTATATCTGGCATGGCATGTTTTTCTCTAGCTTTTATTCCTGACTTGTCATTTTTCTCCCTAACCACTTTTCTGCTTTATGATGTTACCATACCTGAACCGTCCAGATTTTTGGCCTGTTCCTCATAAAATCTGTGTTCTTCTGGAAAATCATTGAATACTGAAGTCATTAAATAATAAATAATGACAGTGTTAAATTTCAGACTTCATATCCTACAAAAAATGCATAATAATACAAAACCTGTTATTCAAGCCACTATTGTTTGTATTGCTGGAGCTTTTCTCCTCGGGTCTCCACTGAAAATGGGCAATTGGATCAGATGAACTAACCCGGTTAACAAATGTTAAATAATAAGTATATAGGAGCAATATTTAAAATCTGTCCCTATTTTGGGGCCTTTGTTCCTCCCATTATTTTTGGCTTTTTCCAGATTTCTTGCTCTGACATGTTGCGAAGTATGGATGTTACCATCTTTTTTTCTTTTTTAGCTGTTCCATTTTACACTTTGCAATTATTCTTCTCTCTCTCCCACTACATATAGGTTAATAGGTTTATAGTTATATACTTCATTAACTACTACCAGGGCATTTATAAGTCTGTTTGCGGTTCTAAACCTCTTCTGCAACATCAACAGAATGGTTTTGGGACAGGTGTATCTCACAGAGGATACCACTGCTCTGGAACACACTCCCCATCTGTGTAAAACAAAGTTCATCCTTGTTCAAGTGCAACTTGGTTCTGTGGCTGGGAAACGGAAAATATACCCCAGGACTGCGCCCTGTACTTTTAATGGACAGAGACGTTCCTAAATGCTTTGCCCGATTAGTAGGATCCTCAAATTATCTACAGTATGATTCCAGTTATTCTTATTAGAAAAAGTGATAACAGTGGTGCTTCCCAGTCTCACTTTCTGGGGTCCAGGGGTGAGCCAAACTAAGTAAAAGACAAAGCACTACGCCCACCATTAGAATACCTGTAATTGGTGTCAAACAGAAGTTACAACACTTCTGCATACTACTGGGTGGGGGTGGAGGGTTGCATTCATAAATTATGTCTCAATTTGTGCACGAGAATGGAATGCCATTAATTTTTATTTTCATGATAGGAGGTGGAATTATTTACACATTCTCTTTTGCAGGCAGTTTGACTCTAGGAAATGACTGAAAGTTGCAACATTGTGAGATCGAAGCAGCAGAGTCCTGCTGTTGTAGTATGTGATACAGTCTGTTTTTGTATCAACAGGGAATGACTTTTTCTGTAGTTCATTCTAGTCAGCTCCTTACTATCCAGAGATACATTATGTAGCATCTTTTGTTTTCTGACTGTGTATACTATACCCTATTGTTAAGCTGCAATTCTTTTCTTCATTTTTTTCCCCTTCTGCTCTTTTCCACTCACCATTTTATATCTGTAGTACCTTACAACTCTCTGTTATCTGGATTAGTCTCTCTCTCTCTCTCTCTCTCTCTCTCTCTGTCTCTCTGTCTCCCCAGATTGTTCCTGCCCTAACCCTATAATATCTATTTCCTATCATTGCTAGGGTCTTCCCTTTCCTTTTGGACTGTGCCTAGTGGCTTGTCTGTATCATTGTGTGTCTGGAAATGAAGGGAAAGGGGGTGACAATGGTCCAGGCTTTCTTGAGTCTTCCTCTGTCCCTGGTGGTTGGTTAAGATTTCCTACTCCTTTGGAGAGATGTTGTGTAGAGATGGTCAGCTTCCTAAAGTGACGGTACATGCACACTTGTGCCGTGATGGCTTGCTTTTATTAGTAAGCGAAACATGTTATAAGGCATCCTTTTCCTCCACCAGAAGTTAAAAAAGTGGCATTTAGTTCTACACCTCCCTCTCTGATTGTACAGTAGACTGGGGGGATGATTCTGCCTTTCCTCTGGCCAACCATATTGACAACTTTTATCTTGTCGCCTAGTCCATGGTGGAAATGTGCAAACAGCACTGATTTGAGTGTAGCACTCATTAAATATTTGCTCTTTTAAAAACTGCTATTTAGAGAAGAGGTTGTCATGAAGCAAAGCTATTTTTACTTGAGTAGGTTGTGTTAAAATCCAGCTGTATCTGAGGGCATGCATGCCTCCATCTTGATCCTGCTTGCATGCCATTGTGTGCTTTAGCATGTTGGAGTTACTGGAATAGAAGACATCTGGGAAAACTAAGCTCCTGAACACCTTGTCACTGCACCAATATGTTGGGAGTTGTATAATTTCACTGCAGTGAGTTTTTAAAATAAGCTGGGAACTGCTATAATAACTCTGACTGTTGGTGTCCTTCACTGTGCAGGCTTCAAAACATTGAGCTATGTGTTTTTAGATGTATGCTGCAGCCTTTAGCTATTTTTAAATGTACTGATGTTCAAACAGTATGAGTCTGTTAATTATTTCATTATAAGCCTCCGCATTTGATTGGTTGACTTGTCTTCGACTTGTTGCCACCCTTCCTGAGCACTAGTCAGCTGTGTGTGTGTGTGTGTGTGTGTGTGTGTGTGTGTGTGTGTGTGTGTCTGTAAATGGTGTTGTACTTTAAAGGGGGTGGATGCTGCAGTCCTGAGAATGTCCTCTCACGGAAATACGTAGCAACTATGAACCTGTTATCAGTTTGTCATCCATTCTCTATTGCAATATTACTAGCTTATCATTTTTAATGTAACATAGGCAATTTATTCTTCAAGGGCAACAGCCACTTTATTTGTAGATGAAACAATGAAATATAAAGTTGTTTCCTAGCATCAACCTCTTCATTTAGTTGGAGATGCCTTTAATGTGGAATTATTTAGATGACTTACTTTTGCAGAAATTTTGCAAATTTACTGATATTGGTGGATTGTAATGACAGATGTTTGAATGGCCTTTTATGGTTGTAAATGGGTAGTTTTGTCATAGGTTCATACATTTTGTTTCATTGCTTACTAGAAGACTGTTCAAAACTACAAATTTAAAATGTAATCTAACTGGTGCTGTATTATACAAGGAATATAATTTAATACAATCACAAAATTAAAGTTGAATCAAAGAATGCATACATGTACGCATGACCCTAAAAATGTGTTTGAAAACAGCCCAGAGGAAAGTGTGAAGGGTTCAAAAATCATAGGCAAATTTTAAGCTTTACTCTTGTTACCAAAGCAGTGGATGAAGGTAAAACAGTTCACACCACATTACCTTGACCTGGCCAAGCCTTTTGACACAATCCCCCTACTCGGGTGTAATGCAAAAGATGAATAATGTAGGAAGAGCAAACATATGCTTCACTAGCTGTATTGCCAACTTGCTCACAGAATGTAGGAAATCAAAACAGGGGAAGAGATCAGTCACCAATGGAGTCCCTCAGGGTTTGGTGCTAGGACTTTTTTTTTTTCTGTTTGGCATATACATCTCAAAAATAAAAGGAAATACCAAAGGGCTTTGGCCGGCTAAGTTTGCGATGACTGCAAGCTAGGAGCAGTTATTGAATCCCCAAATGACTTAACCATCATGCAGGAAGGTTTGTCCCAAACAATAACTGGTGTCAGAATCATGACTATGCCCTCTGAGAACTGACCCAATTGTTTGGCATTTGGGAACTTGTGTGTCCAGTGACCTAACTTTTGACCAACCTGTACCCAAAGTCATAAGAAAGCCTTTCTATATTGTACAGCTTATAATCAAATTGACTGTGACTAGATCTAGAGATGCTGTTGTCCCCCTTTACAAAGCTCTCATTAGGTCAATCATTTTGTATAATGCCCACTTTGCTATGTATCTGTCCAGCCCCATGCAACAATTGGAATACCTTCAGAGATACCATACTTAAAAGGATACAAGTCTTAAACAATAGGTCTTGCATGGACCACCTCAAAGATTTATTACTATACTCCGTATCCTACAGAGTGCTTAGGAGGTGACATGTCTGGCACAGAAGGCATCCCCTGACCTAATACAGATGGACCTACTGAACATCAGTATGTCAGATGGCATCAGAAATACTCAGTCCAGGTATCTAAACTGAATGCTGTGGAGAGATGGATATATACCACTGCCAAAGAGGCTACCACTGTTCCAGAACACACTATCCATAAAAATAAAACCAAGCTCATCCGTCCATATTCAAATGCATCTTGGATCTAAGGATGGGTAATAGAAAATGTACTCCAGGGTTGCCCCTCATGCCACTAATGGAAAGAGGCAGTTCCTAAATGCTGCATCCCTTACTTGGGTCCCCTCAAATTATCTATGGAATGATCACAGTTATTCTTACTAGGGCATTCTTACTAGGGCTAATATGCAATTATCAGCCATGGGATAGGTAAGATCAATCAGAAAAATGTTAATTCAAGGATCAAGCATCAAAAGGGAATTGGCTAAGCTTAAAAAAATCCTCCAAGTGAACCTATGTTGTGGTAGTAAATAGTTATAAAAAAATTGCCCTTTTTTTAGATCACCAAGTGCCCCTCTCACCCTCCACCCCCCCCTCCAGTCTTCAACAGCTTCCGGCGCCCATGTATCTATGCCTAGATATGATAGTTATATAACAGTCAATTAAATAAAACCATGACTTTACATGGAACCTGTGTGTCTGTTTGCTTGTTTATTTATTTTGAAAAATAAATGAAACTACAATTTCATATGGAATATGTGTCTGTTTGCTATGTATGTGTAAAGTTGTACTGGCTAGTTCTAATTAAAAACAAAAAGGTTTGTCTACTGTATAGAAATGTACATGCAATAACGGCCATTAATTTCTTGTGATTTCATGACATTTCAGTTATAAATGAAGGCATACCTCTCAACCTTACCGTGCATTGAGAGAGAGAGAGAGAGAAGCCTTGATAGAAACATTTAATTGTCTAAAGTAGTTACCAAAGGCCAAGATAAAAGAGTAGATGACCGTAACTGTACTCAAAAGTGTTACACAACAGCAATAAGGTACAAGAAGAAGACAGAGTCCACATGACTTGAAGATGACTAGTTACTCCCCAGGAAATACCCTCTCCTACTTAACTCCTACTATTACTAAAGCACGGCTCCTCACTGTGCTCTCCAGAGCTAAATACACTACAGCAATGAGTCCTGATAATATCCAAGGATGTCTCCTATTTAGTTTGAAAAATGACCCCTCAAGCCCACTAGAATATGACCCCTCAAGCCCACTAGAATGTCTATTCAGTCACAACCTGCAGCCAGGCTTTGGTCATAGGAAATGTAGAACTGTAACAGTCATCCCTCTACATAAAGGAATTATTGACAAACTCAAAAAATGTAGACACAAATATCTATGTAACCCAATGGATATTCAAATGACTCATGGGTAGGACACTTGAAGTTAGGATGGGGGAATCCTCCACCACCTCCACCAATAGGCTTGTTACTGGTGGTGTCACAGGACTCAGCACTTGGACTTCTCCAGTTTGGAATACACTTCTCTGAAATCATAGAAAATATGACCACCCCTGCAAATTACAACATAGATAACACTCTCCTAAGAGTAGACCTAGTGGTAAGGGACTTGATAACTCAGGTTGACAGTAACCTGAACATTGATCACCATGTGCCCACGGTGGTGAGCAAATCCTTCTATGTGGGGCAAGTTATAAGTCTGGCATGGCATCCAAATATAAGGAGATCATAATCCCACAACCCTTAGCCCTCATTAGACCAATAATAGAGTACTCTTATGCATGTACCTGACCAGGTATGTGTAACAACTATAGTGACCACAGACATTCCTCATTAAAAGACTAAAGGGTATAAATGTCTTAAGAGGAAAGCAGAAAATCCTTGTCCCTATACTTAGTCTCCTACAGACTACTGAGGGGCGATCTACACCTAGCCTACAAGGCCTTCTCAGATCCAGCCCTGATATGGATATGCTACACATTCACAAAACAAACAGCACAAGAATTATCCTATCTAAGAATATAAACTGTATCTGTGACATAAGCAAAACATTTTGGAGGAACAGATGAGTGTTTGCGAGATTACACTTTTCCTGGAAAAGACTCCCCCATTTATGTGAAACGGAGCTCTTCTTTAAGCTTATTCAAATAACATTTTGGCCCAACAGATGGGAAATCATAAATTCATCCGTGTTTGTCACCTGTGGCCTTTATGGACAGCAGTGCCTTATAGAAGCCCAAAATTTCCAGATAGATGTTCAAAAAGAGATAAATCAGAGGAAAGAAAAATACTTGCAGAAGAAAAACTGTCAAAACCTTGACCTAAGTGTCATGTTTAATCATAGCCTCACTTCAGGCTTCGAGCTACTGAGTGGTGTACAGCTACAGTTATCCCACTCCACAGGGGGGGATCCACCTTGGATCCCAGGAACTACCGCCCCATCAGTCTGAGCCTGATCTGCAAGGCCATGGAACATGTTATCATGGAACTTATAAACAAAGACATTGGTAACCTTCAAACACTGGACCCCACCCAGTTTGGGTTCGTGAAGGGCCAATCTTGTCTCCTGAACCTGATTTGACTTCTTTGAATCAGTCTTCAGAGCCGTGGACGAGGCTAAGGCGGTCCACGCAGCCTATCTGGACCTCGCCAAGGCCTTTGATACCATCCCCCACTCTGGAATCATAGATAAACTTACTAAGTTGGGCATTAATCCCTACGTCACTTGATGGGTTGCCAACTGGCTTACTGACAGAACCCACACTGTAAAAGTAGCTGACTCCAAATCCAGCTCCAGACAAGTGGAGTACCTCGGGTTCAGTCCTGGGACCGCTCTTGTTTGGCATTTACTTCTCTGAAGTACGAGCCAACACTAAGATCTGATTTGCTGCAATATTTATGCAAAGGAGAAAGCCAAAGCAATCAATACCAGAAACTAACAGTTTGCAGATGACTGCAAACTGGGAGCCATTATTGAATCCCCAAATGATGTGGATACTCTACAAAAGGGCCTTACAGAAACAGATGCTTGGCGCCAGAGCCATGGGCTCAAGCTCAATGCCAAAAAATGTATAGTTGTCCCCTTTGGGGAAAAATGTGTACCCGTCAATTACCACATAGGTGGCAGTGCACTAAACACCGAAAGTGTGATAAGAGACTTAGGGACACAGGTGGACAGTGGTCTCACCTTCGATTAACCACATTGCCACAATAGTCAGGAAATCCTTCTATGTGGCACACCTCATCACAAAGGGCTTTTCATCCAGAAAAAAAGGTCATTGTCCCACTGTACTCATCCCTCATTAGACCCATTGTAGAATACAATGCCCCATTTGGTATGTACCTCTTAAGACATCTGCAACATCTAGAAAGGCCGCAGAAATACCTCACTAAAAGAATCACAGGCCTAAAGCAGATGCCCTTCGCTGACCACCTTAAAAAAACTCCAGCTGTACTCTGTCACATCTCATCTACTCGGAGGCGATCTCTGCTTAACATACAAGGCCATGTCAAACCCAGAGCTGTTGGACATGCTACACTTAAAGAAATCCCAATCCCTCAGAGCCACATGCTCCAGAGATCTAAACCTTGTCATCACAATAAACAAAACTTGCTGGAGGGATAGGTTCCTGACCCAGAGACTCCCCAGACTCTGGAATAGACTGCCCACACATGTCAAGGAAAGTGCCTCTTTGGCCCTCTTCAAAAGGAACCTTGATGATTGGATGGGGGAAAGGAAATTCACCCTGGGGATCACGTCAATTGCCCTGCTAGACAGGGGTCCAGGGAAGTAAACAGTGTGGGAAGAAATAGCCAGGGAGTTGTTATGGCTAGGCTTGTATAGGCCCTAGGGCTGGTAGCCTGGTACCAACCTATGAAATGCATTTTTGAGTTCATTAATACAACAGATCCATGGGCGGCCACGGTGGTGCAGCGGTTAGTGTTGTCATCTCACAGCAAGAGGTTCTCTGGTTCAATCCTCGGCTGGGGGTGCCTTTTGTGCAGAGTCTGCATGTCCTCCCTGTGGTCGCGTGGGTTTCCTCCCACATCCCAAAGACATGCTGTATGTGGATTGGACACTCTAAATTGGCCCTAGGTGTGAGTGTGTGCGTGTGTGTGCCTTCTGTGGAAGGTTGGGCGCCAGGCTGGCAACTTGACACCGTAAAACTCCACTGCCAATCATGAGCGGACAGGTGTTCCGCTGTGGCAACCCCTAACCGGGGAAAAAGACGAAAGAAGAAGAATACAACAGATCCATGAAAATCATTATATAGACAAAAACTTTGTGCCGTTTGGAAAAAGAAGCAACCAATGAAGTACAAAAAAATTAAAAAAAAAAAAAAAAAACACCTAGAGATTCTTGAAAGGCATGAAAAATATACATGGACAAGGGAAAGAAAAAGATCTGATTTGCTGCAATATTTATGCAAAGGAGAAAGCCAAAGCAATCGATACCAGAAAGCATCTCCAAATATATTTGAAGAAAAATACACACAATGTATCCAGGTATGGAAACTTTCGCAACACAAAAAAATAAGATCACCAAGGGGGAATGTAACAGAAGATTAGTACAGTAGAAGTTATACAAATAGAAGTTGAAGCTATGGAATACTTCCAACATGAAGGATTTAGTGTAAAGAGTTTAACATAGTTTATATCACAACATGATGGAACAATTAGCCCCAAAGTAAGGAAAACAGAAAGGAAGAAATATGGATGTGGGAAAGTATAATAACATTAATATGGTGCAATATTTATGCAAAGGAGAGTGCAAAACAAATCACTTCAAAAAGTGTCACCAGAGACAGTTGTAGAGAAATAAAGGCAAAGGCATCCGGATATACAAAATTTCACAATACAAAAAAATTAGTAAGTAAATAAGAAAAAAAAGGGGGCAAGAAAAAAGGATCAGTAACGTGGAAGTTAAAGAAATAGAAATTGATGTTATGGATTACCTGAGATTTAGTGTAGAAAATCCTGCAGTTGTAATGGCACAGCATGATGGAACAATGAGTCTAACAGATTAAGGAGAAACAGGTGGAAAAGGAAGCATCTGATCACTTGCCACATGAAGACTCTGTACGGCTTTCAGTAAGAAATGAGTACAAAAGTTCAGTTGGAGTTGCACAGCAAGGGAAGGAGCAAGAAACATTGGCAACTCTGACACAGTCAATGTTGTGTAGTGATAGACAAGTGAATTCTTATATGAAAGGGCAACAGATGATGCAGATGATGAAGAGAATGTCACAGGAAGGTGTTCAGGAACTTTCCATGGAGTCTCTAGACCAAATGGAGGGCAAAGGTAACAGCTACTTTACTTAATAGAGATGGATAGACTTATGATCAATAAAAAAGCATATAGGCAAATGAAAGGCAATAAGACCCAAAATGTTAGAATTCTGATTAAACAAATGAACACAGTAATTAAATCTGTCAACAGAAATTTGTGTAATTTAACAGAAGTAAATAGGCTATATTAACTTGCAGCTAAATAACAGATAAAGTCTTACCACAAAAACACAGGGCAATAAGGGAAAGGAAGGGAAGAAATCAAATGCCATCATTAAGTACTGAATGGAGAAAACTATAAAGCATTTAAGACAAGAAGTGTCACTGTTATAGAGTACAGAAGAGAGAACAGATCGACAGATATTCAGAAAGATAGACATGACAAAAGCAATGCACAGTATCAGAAGGGATCAGGATCTATTGTGTACGGTCTTAAATTATAGACAGCAAATATCAGCATGGGCAGAAAAACTTAGAAGATATGCAGAAAAATGTAAAGGAAGTGTACAAAATAAGTAATTTATTGATGACCCAAAAAAGTCAAAATCATGGTCTAAAACTAAATACCAAAAAATGCATTGCTGTATCTTTTGGGAAGTTATCTATGCCTGGGAATGACCACACTGACACTATGCCCCTAAGACTTGGCCCAGTTGTTCATGATTTGGGCGCTTATCTGGACAGTGACCTAACTTTTCACCAATATGTTCCTGTTGTAAGAAAGTCCTTCTGTATTTCACAGATTATAAACAAAGGGATTGGGTCTAGATCTAGGGATGTCATTGACCCCCCCCCTTTACTGAGCTTTCATTGGACCAATCATTGCATGTAATGCCCCCTTTGGCATGTATCTGTTTAGACACATACAACAACTGGAGCTCCCACAAAGATACCTTACTAAAAGGATACAAGGCCTAAACAACAGGTCCTACATTGATTGACCAAAATCCCTACCACTATAGTTGGTATCCTAAGTACTCCAAAGACGTGACTTTTGTCTGTCATAGAAGGCATCCTCTGATCTATTACTAATGGATTTACTGCACATCAGCAAGTCAAATTGCATCAGAAATACTTTGCCTAGGTGTCTAAACCTCTTCTGCAACATTAATAGAACAGTTTGGAGGGACAGGTATATTTCACGGAGGATACTGTTGCTGTGGTACAGACTCCCCATCCACATAAAACAAATTTCATCCCTGTCCATTTTTGAGTGCAACTTAGATATAGGGATGGGAAAACAATTTACCCCAGAAGTTCCCCATGCACTACAAATGGGCAGATGCAGCTTATAAATGATTTATTCTAGGCATGGGTACACTCAAATTATCTAGGGTATGATCCCAGTTATTCTCATTAGGAGTAATATGTAATTTTCAACCATGGGACAGGTAAAGTCAATCTACAGTGAAGTGGGATAGGGTATTTCAAACAAAAAAGGGAAATTAGCTAGATAAAATGGCCTTCAAGAGCAGCTAGCCTAGTACTTACCTTACCTCCGAACCTATAATCTTACATTTGACATGCACATACAAAAATGCATAAAAAACTCACCAAAAACTTGGAATGCTATAGAGATCCAAAATCTTTATCACCAACACAACTAAAGCGACACTCACCACTAGTTAGCACCTCCCCTCACTAGTTTAAGGAGCACCCATTCTTAGTAACTTCCAGGAAGCACATAAAGCAAAATTTGAGCAATGCTATAATAAAGTGGCTAAATTTGCAGCAAATGCCCCTTTCAGAACCCACTGCTGTATAGCATTGAAAGCCTAAATTGGTTAGAACTAACCCTTCAACTAACATATACAGAGCTTCTTCCCACCAACAACATTAGCTAGCTATCATCTGCTTGACTAGCACTAAATACCATTCTATACAACTATGTTCGTACTCCGTTATGATTCAGTGAGGAAAAACCTTTCTGTCCACAACCCTATCAAATTTGCAGGGCATGATCTATATTTGTACCATGTTGCTAATGCATGGAACTCCTCACCTATATCCATCAGGTCAATACCCTCCCCCCAGCCCTTCAAAACCATTGTGAAGTAGTTCTTAACCAAAATCTGTCACTGTTTTTGCTCTACCTCAGGATAACGATATTCCTAAATATGAACAAGTTCCTAGTCATAACTTACATCTCCTTACTCCCCATTTTCATTTACTTCCTAACTTTATCTAGATATGTAATAACTTACTATTTCCCTATCTTCATATTCCAATTCCTGTTTGTATTACACCAGTTTAACTTCTAAAAACAGTCTAAAATTTCTCTAATAATTAAATTATTGGGGTCTATAATATGTCCTCGAAAATGCAGTTCAGCGAATGGCATTTACATCGAAAATGCCAGTTAGTGAACCTGCTCTTGTGGGGGGCTGTGCCCCCCCCCCTAATTGTATATACCAACTCTGAGATCGCACTGCAGTGAGAAAATTGCAAATATTCCAATCTTCACTGTACCGTGATCTCACTATGAACAGTTCGCTGAATGGCATTTTCGATGTAAATGCCATTTGCTGAACTGCCTTTCGAGGACATAATATAGAGCCAAATTATTGTTATATAAGTTGTCTTTGTTTTACCTAATTTTGTCACATATCTACAGTTTAAATAATTATACCAAATTAGACTGTTTTATTTTTGAGGCATTTAAAATTGTTTTCAAAAAGTGTTTGAAATACTGTGAAACTTCTGGGCCACCAATAAAAATGTGCACCCACCCAGTTAGACATCCGTAAACAAACATCATGCTTGACCTTGTCCTTACAAATGTTTCCTCTACCTACACCCCACTAATATAATCTAATATAATATAATATAAAACTTGTGATTGTAACAGCTATGCAAATGAAAACCAAGAATTGCACCCAGTTAAGGAAATCTGTGGAAATAACTGGCCATCCATACCACAACAAAAATCATCAGACTGAAAAAATATGAAAGCAATACTACTGGGATTAACTACGTTATACTGCTCAACTATCCCTGATTTTAGCTCGTGTTGCTATAGTTCTCCTTATAAAATGTTTTGATTTTCTTGTAAATCACTGAAGATTACAGTCAGACATTCGAGTTTCATGCGTCTTAGTCTTTAGGAAATCTATGTTGTTGAAAATCCTGTTATTTTCCTACTAGCATGAATTCGGGTAATGTTTAAAAGTTATACCCAATTTTGGACTTGGATAGACTCTGGTGGTTATTAGTTTAGTATAAACCTATGAACCTACTAGTTATGCAAAAACATGACACAACAATAAACTGAATGCATCATCCATACTTGTTTCTTCCCACAACATATACTCCAATTTCAAGATTTGACATAAATAATGAAAGAGATTTTAAATAATCTTGTACATAAAAAATGTACACTGACCTGTAGTAGCCTTCAGTAGGCTTGTAAACATGCACCAGAATGTCTCACTGGAGCCACATTCTTATGAGAAGTGGACAGTTGTTTCAGTACAGCCAGCAGGAAAACCTACCCAGTATCTGAGCAATAGAACATGGCCATAATCACTGCCACATACAAAGTGACAAGTCTTATTTTACAACCCCTCAACAAAACTAATTCTAAAATTGTCACTACCCACAAAAGGAAAACAGAATAAATATTGTATAAGAAATAACTAAATAAGACACACTAAAACCTTCAACAATGACCATATTTTCTCAGCTGAGCTAAAATCGTGCAGCTCCAACAAAAAGAACACTGTAAACCCCTAGAAAACCAGACTCCCAAGCAATCTGTGAAAAAATAGCCATTTAGCAATGTAAATAACACTCCACCATTATCACAAACGCACAATGAAATTACTGCACACTCAGAGTGTAGGAAAACTAGCAACCTGTAAAAAATTAAACCTATAATACAAAGTTTAGGACTTTATAATCCATGCAACATGGAAACGAGAAGTACATTATGTCCACTTACATTTCTCCAGTAATGAAACCAAACACAAAAGATGCCATCAACTGCACACAGTTTAAATCAGAATTTCCCATACTTAAAAATGTTCACTTACCTGTAATGTCCAAGTTTGAAGTGTAAACAACTTCCATTAATTCTTCGAGCAGCTATCTCCTACAAAGCTGACTGCCTGTCCAGATGACTTGCACAGACTCTACAGAACAGCTTAAACAGTAGAATATCGCCACTATCTGTAAAACTTACTCCAACTTTCAAGTCATCTATAGCAAACCATGATGGTCATTTATAATCCCACTGTTACCAACCACAAAAAGTAAAATTCTTAAAAAGGTAGTAATTTAATATTAAAAAAAAAAACGGCCACACTAACTTCTTAACCAACCTTCCCTTATGACTGAGAGTTCCACAGCTGAGTGTAATTCTGTATAGTTTCACACATATTATTATATAAAACAGCATTCCTACCCCCAAACAATTTAGACAAGGCTCGTGTCTCCACATGGTGCACATAGACAATGTCTGACTTTACTACTTTCGAATGAATGCATGAATGGATTACACTGGTTAACACATTCATGTAACAACATACTTTGGAATGCATAAGACATTTAAAATAGCTGAGCATTTAAACCTCTCAATCAATGAAATGAAAGTCAGTACCAAGCCAGAAACCAATGCACTTAGCACCTCATCAAGTTGGATATGACCGTTTTCACCTCTGCTGGCACCCATTGTTTAATCCAGTATGTCAAAGGTCAAAAACACTTAGCCAAGGATGACTAGCAATTTCAGAATAATTAACATGCAAACCAATTGACTCAGGCTTCTCTTACCAGAAAATGAGAATTATGTAACTATTTTATATGTTTAGTCAACATTTTGGTTAATGTAATAAACTTTAAGAAATTCAATTTTCAGTGGAGACTGATATTTGCAGAAAATTATAATAAAGCTATGTATACAGTTATAAGTACCCTATTTATAGGCTTGTAGCATACTTGGAACAGATGTGAAAAAATAATTTCAGTGAAAATCAGGGGAACCACAAATATCAGCTGCCCAACAGGAGAGTTAAGAAACAGAGGTTGGCAAGAGAGGAAACACATTAATTTTAATGATGTGCTTACCCTACAAGAACCAAAAACCTGTAAATGTATAAATTGGGTTAAGCTTACAGAAAGTGGCATATCAAGATGACCTGAAACACAAAAACAAAAAGTTAAAGTATTTTGACTGATGTACCTTTTTTTTGCTGTAGTCATGTAAACATGTTATGGTCTTGAAATGCTGTCACCATTGCACATGCTGTCTGTAAAAATGCCATGCATATATATTTTTTCCAAGTCTTGATGACACACTGTAAAAGATCTCAGCCTTTTGTGCAGACAAGACAGCACATACTCCTTCCCACATACTACAACTCCACGCAGGTCACCCAGAGTCACCAGGAAAGCAGGCCTAAGCATGTTTGTTTACAAGGATGTGACTTAGTCATATGTCAACGGCTTATAGAAATTGCAAATCAATTAAGCTGCAAGGGCATTTTACCTTTGCCAGTACCCACCCTTCAGCCTTCCTGCCCTTTTCAAGAAGGGCAGGCCATTCATACCAGGGATGAATTTATGAATACCCACTCAGTTATCCTTTTTAAAGGCAGGTAGTGTGTCACACTGTTTAACATGGAGAGTTAGTTTGTTCTAGAGATGTGGGTAAGCGTTGTGTTATAAATCTGTACGTCCACCATGTGCATTTATTTTTTGTAGTGGATTTACATCTACGGTCCTAGTATTAGCTGGACTATTTGGTTTATGGATATGAGTTTTTGGATTACTGGATCCATTGTAACCAGCGAAGCCTCCTTGCACCATAGTAGTAACACATGACAACACTGCATCTTAAACAAAAAAAAAAAAAACTGTTATGACACTATCACTACAGAAGACAGTTGGGACTCTCATCACTTATTTGCACATGGGCACTCGCACACACATGCCCTAAGCACTCGCAATCACACGCACTGTTATGCTCTCCTCTTACCCAGTCCATCCCCAACCCTATAACACACACACACACTTTCACTCACTCCCCCAAACTCAACTTACCTGTATACACATTCCATAGCATCAACATATCCACCATTCGGCCATCTGTAGCATCAACATTAATTCACACCTCTGTGTTAGCCAAACAAATGTAAGTTTTGTCAAACACAAAGGAACTATATACATATCTATATATAGATCTCTATATATACACACACATCTGTATATATACACACACATATTTCTATATATATATATATATATATATATATATATATATATATATAGGTTAGTACTAGGCTAACTGCCCTTGCGAGCCATTTTAAGCCTAGCCAATTATCTCCTGTGAGATTCAAACCCTGTACCTTGTGTTTGTAAGGCAAACACCTTAACCATTAGGCCACCCTCCCAACCCCTGTTTATATATATCTATATACATCGGTACTTAACCTGAATTGCAGATAACACTGAACTTTTAATAAATCTAAACAAAAGATTGCCACTTTTTTTTAGAGGGAATTGAGACACTTGGCCAACATGGGAAAATTTGCCGTTTTCCCCACTGCAGTATGATCCCAGAATTGGTATATTTAGTTAAGGGTGTTTGGGGCGTAGCCCCCAAATGGGTGGGTTTGACATATTTTGGTGTGTTATTTTGTTAAACGTTGGCCAAGTCTATAAAATAGACTGGTAATGTGATGGTTCAGTTTATTGCAGTTTTGGTGCAGTCTTCTCAATAATCTGCAGTTCGGGTAAGTATAAATTCAGTCAACTGAAGTATAGCCATATATATATATATATATATATATATATATATATATATATATATATATGTGTGTGTGTGTGTGTATATATATATATATATATATATATATATATATATATATATATACACACACACAGATATTATTTATTTTTATTTGTCATTTGTTTATCGGGATAGCCCGTACTTCCCCACCCATTTTAACCCTATCTGAAACTTGGATAAAACCTCATATCACTTATTTGTTTGTCTTTCGGCTTTTCCCAGTTAGGGGTCGCCACAGCGGAACTCTGGTCCGCTAATGATTGGCAGTTTTTTTTTTTTTATGGTGTTGAGTTGCCAGCCCGACGCCCAAAACCTCATATCACTAATAATGTATAATTACTACCTAGTTATAACATCTGACGCTATGACAGAATCCCCCCCCCCCAAAAAAAAAAGTGGAGGCCTAAGTACCTTCTACTCTGATAAATTCATACTAGCACAAATCCTGTTATTCTGGCAACTTTCTAAGTTCACTAGAGCATTATTTAATATCTGTCCCTGTTTATTTTAGGCTTTGTCCATATTTCTTGCACTAAGAGGTAGGTAGGGGTGTGTGTGTGTGAGTGAAACACCCTAGTTAGGGGTAGCAGGTGGTAAATTACTCAAGCTCAAAACCTCTACCTTAGTTACAGAGAACAAAAGCATGAATCCTCTACCCCAACTACCATGCTGCATTTTTCAAAGAACCGACTTTCAGGTTCATTTTCAAGGAACTGAGTTTGAGTGAATCTGTATTATATTACTGAAGAGGCATTACAGCGAATGCCTCTTCATCGACACTAAAAGAGTGAACCGTGAATTACGAGAATGGCCATAGTTGGGTGGGGGGGGGTAGCAGTTTGACAGCTGTGAGTACAAATTTGAAAATCCTAGCTACACCCCTGCATTGACACACACACATACACACAAGAATGGGTAGGTACTATAAAACAACACCTCACTCTCTCATCTCTACTGCACTACAGTGTGCACTTTTCACTTAAAAAAAAAAAAATCTCATTTTAAACTGTAGCAAACTGCTAACAATGTAGCTAACCGTTGCTATAATTTATACTCTGCCTGCACAGAGCAGGTTTTTTTTTTTTTTTTTTTTTTTTTTTTACTTTTAAGCTCTATCAAACTGTTTGCTACAATGTAACAAGCAGAAGCTGCATACAGTTTAGACCACACAAGGAGTCCAGCAGTGTTTAGGTTTGACCACAAATGTAATGACAGCTTTTAAAAGGTGGTATTGCATTAAAGAAAGATCGAGATTGGATGATTTGTTTGTTTTTTCAATTGAATTGTACAGGTTATAGGTCACATTAAAGGTGGGAAAAGTTTTGAAATGATTTATTGTTGTCTAATTTTTTATATCACAAAAACCTAGCATTTTAACAGGGGTGTGTAAACTTTTTATAGCGTGTGTGTGTGTGTGTGTATATATATATATATATATATATGTATATATATATATATATATATATATATATATATATATATATATATATATATATAATTTATAGATATGCTGTTTTAACTTTAAGGTCCAATTAAGTAAATGAGATATTTTGTCTAAATAAGAAGAGATATTTTGTCTAAATAAGAAATTGTTGCCCAAATTATTGTAATTCTTAATATCGGTAATAATGCCTTGAAAAATAAATCATATTTGTCATAAATTTATAAAAGTCTTAAGTTAGAGTTAACATATTTAGACAATTCATATTGGAACTAGTCCTGAAAAATTAATAATGAAGACTTCTCAGAAGAATACAAGAATTTAATATTAAAATATATAGATAAAAGTATATCTCCATCATACTGGAAAATTTCAACTTGAAAATTTTTACACAGAACTTTTGTCACTACTAACAAAATTGCAGTTATGTGTAAATCAAATAGAGTGAAATACTGAAGATGTAATTCTGAATAATATCTGAATATATGCATATGGCATATGAATGTGAAGTCATCTCCCCTTTTAGGAAAGAAATTAATAACTTTATTTGAGCTCTGTGGTCAGATAGATGGAATATTTCTAAATTTTTAGTTTTATTTAATGCTTCAATTCCTGAGAATTCCAAAAACCCAAATGCCTCTTCTTTGGTCTATTCTTGCTATAGCCACAGAAGTAATTACTAAAAATTAGAAAAGTAAAGGTACCCCTCTAGTGTTGAATTTATTAACAGAGCAAAAATTGTTTGCAGTAGTGAACTGCATACTGTAAAGATGAGAACTTCTAATATTGCACGTTTATATAAATCTTGGCTTAAAGTTAAAGACTTACTTGAAAAATAATTATTTTTGATGTATAACCTCAATATATTGATCAGCTGTGGACCTATGTAAACAGTTATTTATTTGTTTATAATTGATTTATTTATTGTTTAAAAATCAAATAAAAAAATTGACAGACTCATGGCAATCTGACTTTAGTGTAATACAGATAAAGCAATATCTCCGCCTGTGCCCCACAGCAGCGTTGTGATAGTGAGGAAAAGAGTGAATTCAGACAGCATTTACAGGATCTACTAGATAAAGCAGGATAACAGGAATTGGTGTTAATAATGAGTGACTTAATGCACATATTGAGACAGACAGAACATAGTATGAGGACTTCCTGGGTCCACATGTGTGGGACAACAGGAATAAAGAAGAACAGGCCATTCTAGACTTCTGAAATGGCTTGATTGTAGCCAACCCATGGTTCAGAAAGAAACATTCACAAGATCGAATGCAAAAGTGGCCAATATGCAATTCAAGTAGACTTCTTCCTAGTAAGGAAAAGGCACTGGGGTAGAATCAACAATTGTAAAATCATTCCATGTCATTATCTTGTAAAATAATCTGGATGTGGCAGAATTTTAGAGGACCATGGACAAAATACCATGTGAAGGAGAGAAATACTTATTGGCAGGTATTAAATCACAATAAAGATATGTAGTATGTAAAATACATCATCCAAAGCCTCCTTTAAAAACCACATTAGGCAACATCTCAAGCAAAGTTGGCAGTGCAGTGACTGCTCCCCAGGCTAGTGAAAGCAGATAAGGTACACATACTAAACCTACAGTACTTGATAGTAGTTTTCACTCTTACAAACACTGGCTAATGTACAATGTATGTACTTTACCTGTGTATTATGTATGTATTCTACCTATGTTCCAAATTTCAGCTGTACACCACAAATCTATTAATTACCTTTATTTTTAAATTAATATTTTCTTGTTTGTTCTCTCTACTGTAACTGTTGATGTGCTGCATACCACTGTAAAACCATGTCCATTGTAATTTGTGTGTATACTGATCATGTCTAAATATCTAAATGTATCTGTAATTTTTCTATGTGGAGCTTTTCTCCCTGGGCCTCTGTTGAAAAAGGGCCTTTTCGGCTCAGACACCCCCGGTTAACAAATGTAAAATAAATAAATAAAATAAATAATTTATACTGTGGAACCATGTTTTAGTAAAGATGGCAGTATTTTCTTAAGGCATGAAGCATTCTCTGGAAGGCAGTTTTTGTTTAGGCTTCTGGCATTGAGCAGTACTACTTTTAAATTATCCAGATTTAGTTTAATTAAGTTGGTTTATCTGTACTGTTGTCTGCATGTATGATTTGGCAAAATTTTATGCCGTATGCCCTTCAAGATTATGTTGGTTTGGACATGTGCTGAAGAGGGAAGCAGAGTATATTGGGGAAAAAGCTGCTAAGGGTAAAGCTGCCAGGTAACGGGAAAAGAGGAAGGCCTAAGATAAGGTTTATGGATGTGGTGAGAGAGGACATGCAGGTGGTTGGTGTGACAGAGAATGATGCAGAGGACAGGAAGAAATGGAAACAGTTGATCCGCTGTGGCAACCCCTAACTGGAGCAGCCGAAAAAAGAGGGTTGGTTTATGTAGCAGACAGATGTTGCCTTTAAAAAAAAGTGTAATGGGGTGGAAAACATATTTGTCAATATCAAAAAGCCAGATGGGGAGAGGTGCAGGCCAGATCTTGCAAATTTACTAGATCGATCAGCCATCTCCTCCTAGGCAGACATATTTTGGACCCCATTTAAATGACAACAAAACGCAGCCAATTATTGCAGTCAGTTATATTCTGTTTATATTGTGGCATCATTCCAGTTGACAGTAAGCTGTTGCTCAACTGTGTCTCTCTCCTTGTAGATCAAGGATGTGTCTCCTGTTGTTTGCACATACATGGTAACATGCACGTGCATTTATGGTGAAAAGATCTGATCACTGTAATAGTTTATCATATGCTAGCACACAAAAGGCATAGGTTAATTGGTAGGTACTAGGCTATCAGCTCTGGGGCCTATATAAGCCTAGTCAAAAAGGTTCCCTGGCTTTCGCCACCCAAGAAAATTATTTTCCTGTGCCCGTGTCAAGCAGTGCCACAGAAGGGATCCCTGGGTTGAATTTTCTATCGGATCATTTTTAAGCATTTCTGCCACCCACACCCACCTCCCAGGTGGGTGTTACCCTCTGAATGAGAATGCCAAGAAAAGTGAGAAGGGGAGTTGGAATGTTATGTGGAAGGCAAAGTAGAAGTAGTCTATATGCAGTGTCCTATATGATGCTTGTACCAGGTTTTTTCCACTTAAGTTGTAACTCTACATTGGTCCTCAGAGTGATATCATCCAACTGGGTGTTCAGTGATGCCAAAGGGGCTTTTGCCCCCACCTACATGATGGTACATTCCTCATTTGCCTAATCAGTCATTGCATGTGCAGCTATGGTCCTTGGTTTCAGTGTGGACTTGTAACCACTGTGCCCCCACATATCCCCACATCCTCCACCAGAAATAGCCACAAGTTATGCCTCATCACCCCCTCCTCTGCCCCTGCATATACCCAAGTTGATGGCTAAACTCAGGTAGCCAGGGTCATAGTCAAGATTTTATTCCTCCTATGCCAACAGAGCTGGCAAGGCATTACTATGAGAGTTAGTAAACTCATAATAAGAGATCAAGAATTCCACTCCATCTTGGTTTTCTGTGATGCCTCAGTAGTGTTAGGCAATATGAATATTGACATGTAGTTCAAATGCCAGTATTGGTTTGCCTCTTACCTCTAAATGAGCATAAAGTGTGCTGTCTCAAGGGGGGTAAGTATTCACTAAACAGTTTGTTTACACCGTGGGGTACAAAATAATTCCATGTTGGAATCATTGTTCACAGTGTATATGCTTTCAGTAGCTTAATTCAAAAAAGAGGTTTGACATAGCTTTCCTATGCCATTTATAAACTGTCATACTTCACCTTCTTTTATTGGATAGTCTTTTCAGACAGTCTGTTTCAAAACAAAGATTGCAGTCATTCCTGAGTCTTTTAAGGCACTCTTCAACTCCTAGACTTTCTCCCTAAATATTTAAATAGATAACAGTCTGTACCTATGCTGTGAGAAAAGGATATGAACCTTAAGGATATGTTACTTGGTGAGAACCAGGTGGAATCGGTCATTACCTATTCTTGTTTTTGTCTTACAAACATTGTTTGTCTCGAACACCCACTTCCAACCATAATCCCTACCCACTTTACTCATGTGTAGTAACTGTAACCCTACTCCTGCCCCTAACTACAACTTTATACATTACATTACTAACAGGACACTTGATCTTAGTTTTGTAGCTGTGGTTTACTGATATAGGGCTTTGTTTAGTGGAACAGAATAAAACACACCCACACACACAAATATGTAATATAAATATATATATATATATATATATATATATAGAACAATATACTTAAATGTACAGAAACAGAATTAAAAAGGGATGTATTGTGTACATGTTTGTGTGTGTGTATGTGTATATATATATATATATATATATATATATATATATATATATATATGTCTGTCTTTATATAATCTATCTATAAATGTATATAGGGCAGCATAGTGTTGCAGCAAATAGCGTTGTCACCTCACGTCAAGGGGTTCCCCAGTTTGATTCTTGGCTGTGGTGCTGTCTGTCCTCCCTGTGTTCATGTGGGTTTCCTCCAGGTCATCTGGTTTCCTCCCACATTCCAAAGACATGCAGTAGGTGGATTTGGCACACTAGATTGGCCATAGGTGTGAGCAGGCATGCAAGTGTGTGGTGTGAATGAACTACTATGGAAGGGCCAGCCGTCCAATGGTGTAAACCTTAACTTAGATGATTGTCACTGTTGAAGTGATATCCTTACCCAGTGTGCAAAAAATGAGGGAAAAGGGGCTGTGGATGGATGGATACTAATATTACCCATGCAACACTTTTGGCTTTTCCCAGTTAGGGGTCACCACAGCAGATGCCATCTTCTCCAGTCTTTCTTGCCGTGCGGTGATAGCAGTTCGCAAGTGCCGGTCGGCTGACTCCCGACGATTTTTTCTGATAAACTTCAGTCCGAAGACTTTCTTCTCCACTCAAAGCTAAATACTCCATTGGGGAAACTTTTTCTTGCTCCACTCCGATGTCAGAACAAGTTTATAATTGTATTTCATGTGGGAAGCAAATACCTCATAAGGATTTTAATTCTTACTGTATTCCTTGCTTAGGCCCTGACCACGACATAGCTAGTTGTCGGTTTTGTGCTAGATTCACTCAACGTACAATTAAACGAAGGTACGATTTTGCTTTTCATTACTTCGGTAGGCACTTTAACTACAAAATGTCGTCGGATATGGTTCCAGATACCGGAGTTCACAAACGTCGCAAGGATAAAGACAGGCCTCCGAGGTCCAAATCTGACGATATCGCACAAGCGGAGCCAGCTTCAGGTTCGGCCGTCGTCAGTGAGGCGCTTTTGCAGCCCCTGTCGTAGGCCATTTCAGAACCGATGGCCAAAACGGACTCTCACAAGGAGCCAACTAGGCCTTTGAATATTTCTATTGCAGGACCTTCGGACAATGCTCCTTCGGATGGGTCCGGAGCCGCTGTGCAGGTACCGGCTTCCGAAGGGGTTTTCAGGCCTACTCAGCTTCTAATAAAGGCAAAGCCAAAGACAAAGGCAAAGACTCCTTCTAAATCAAAGACTGCAACACAGGCCTCTTCTGAACCGGCTCCCAAGTCACAGAAACAGTTACTCAAGATGGCGGAGGATTTACTTACTATGATTAGGGGTTCACATCCCTTTCCAGATAAAAGGCCAAGGCAGGAAGTTTATTATGATTCCTCTGATCAGGCTTCTGTTTCTTCAGTATCTTCTTCTGACCAGGAATATTCTTTCCCTCCTTATGAGGATTCTGATGCTGAGGAAATCCATTCCTTCAGCTTCCCCTGAGGATTTCTCTTTTGGGGAAACTTTGCATGAAATGAGGGAGCATTTCCATTGGGAAGGACAGGAGTATTCGGAATCTAAGAAAAGACTAAGGGATTTTCTTTTCTCCCCCAACATAGACCCCTGGCTATTCCTCCTGTTTTGGATATTGTGGATGATGCTTTCTCGGAGGCTAACTTAACCCCCGACTCTCTTCCTCCTGCTCCTGTTAAGCCTGATAGATATTACAGGGTTCCTGATTCCCACCAGTTTTTATACAAGAACCCTACTGCTGACCCTGAAACCATTTCTCAGGGTCCTAAGGGAGTTAAGGCCGCTTTTGCCAAAAACCTCATTCCCACTGAAAAGGATTCTAGATCTTTAGAAAGATGGGGCAAAAAAGTGTACACTTCTGCTACTTTATCCATTAGGGCTTTAAACTGTCAGTTTCATATGCTGAAATACCAGCAATTTCTCTTGTCTGTTTTAAAACAAAAGCTTACTTCCATTTCTGCCTGTGCAGATAAGGAATTACATGACTTATTGCATGCCACTGAACAAGTTGGGAAGCATGGTTTACACTGTGGATTTGATGCGTTGGAGGCCCCTTGTAGGGCTGCTGCTTCTGGCACAGTTATTAGAAGGCATGCATGGCTAAAGGAGCAAAATTTGCCAGAACAAGTAAAAGCTAAATTATTGGATGCTCCTGTTCAGCATAATGTTTTGTTTGGATCAAAAGCTGAAGAGGTGATTAAAAAGATGGAGGATAAGGCGAAATCCATGCAAACAGTTAGATTTCTTACAAGTACAGCCACCCAGATTTAGCAGGAATTGGCCTTCTAAAAATTGGTCCTTTCCCACTTCAGACAGGCCTCAGAGGGGTAGATATAGATTCTCCCGAGGAAGGCCTCAAACACAAGCTTCTTATAGACCAAGACAGTGGACTGCTTCCACCCCTAGGGGAGGAGAGGACAGGTCACAAACTCATAGGAAACAGACTCAATGACTTCCTCTGTTGGGCTGCAGGAACTTCTTGCCTGGAAGCCCCTCTCGGAGGAAAACTCTCTCTTTTTTTATCAAAATTGGACTCGTATAACCCAAGACAAGTGGGTTCTCGATGTGGTTTCAAGAGGTTACAAATTCCATTTTCATACCCTGCCAAGGCCAAGCGGATGGCCAGACCTTCCAAAACATCAATGGACAGAGGCCTTAAACTAGGTGGAAGCTCTTTTGGCTATGAAAGCCATAGAACTAGTTCCACTTTCAGAGATGGGACAAGGTTTTTGCTCTTTCTAGTCCCCAGGAAGCAAAACTCATGGAGACCCATTCTGGATCTGTCAGTCTTGAACACCTTTCTAGAGATTCCAAAATTCAAGATGCTTACTCTACAGCAGCTACGTCCAATGCTGTCCAAAGATGCATAGATGGTAACTTTGGATTTAAAGGAGGCATATTTACACATTCCCATCAGGCAGGAACGCAGAAAATACCTCAGGTTCAAGGCCGGATCGAGGCACTTTCAATTCTCTGCGTTGCCCTTTGGATTGTCTACTGCTCCCAGGGTCTTCACCAAATGCCTGGCTCCAGTAGTAGCTTACTGCAGACTCAAGGGAATTCAAATTTACCCTTATCTGGACGATTGCCTAATTCAGGCAGACAGCAAGGATGTCTTACTCCAGCATCTAGAATTTGTACAGAACCTCCTCAAGTTCCTGGGATTCTCTGTAAACATAAAAAAGTCAAATTTGATACCCTCACAACAGATAACTTTTCTGGGTGCTCTTCTAAACACCACAACCCAGATGGCATTTCTGACATCCGAAAAACAATTACAGCTGGCTTCAACTTTCAAAACCTTGGCAACTTTAACTCCGCTATCTGCAAGGAAATTCCTGCAGGCTTTGGGTTACATGGCTTCCTGCATCCTTCTCGTACCATATGCAAGACTACACATGAGGAAAATACAGTGGTACCTAAAAAGTGTATGGTCTCAGCATTGCCACAGTTTAGACATATTGATCTCCGTCCTGCCTTGTCTTCAAAAGGAATTCCTTTGGTGGTCCAGGGCATGTACTCTAAACAAAGGGAAACCCTTCTGTCTGCCTCCTGCCACTCAGATTCTAACCATGGACGCCTCGGATTATGCTTGGGGAGCCCATTTTCAGGGCAACTGTCTGCAGGGCCTTTGGACAAAGGATCAGAAGCACCTGCATATCAATTTAAAGGAAATGTTAGCCGTTCAGAAAGCTCTAATGGCCTTCAAGAATCTTCTTCAACCAGGACAACTACTGATACGGACAGACAACACCACAGTTATGTGGTACATAAGCAAGGGGGATCTCATTCCTACCCCCTTTGCAGACTAGCCATGGATCTATGGAACACAGCTCTAGCTTGCAATCTGGACCTTCAAGCTCAGTTTCTACCAGGGAAGCAAAACTTCCTGGCAGACAGTCTGAGCAGAAACCTTTCGGATCCACATGAATGGATGCTGGACACCGAAATATTCAGGATGATAACATTAGTCAGGGGATGTCCTCACATAGACCTCTTTGCATCCCATCTCAATCATCAACTACAGAATGTTTGCACCAGGACTTTCCACAAACTAGCTTGGAAAGTGGATGCATTATCTTTCAGTTGGAGAAACCTCTCGGGATATGCCTTTCCGCCTCTTCCTCTTCTTCCACGGGTATTATTAAAGATCAAACAGGAAAAGCCTAAGATGATAATCTTGTTGGCTCCAAATTGGCCTCGACAGTTTTGGTACCCCACTCTGAAAAACCTATGTCTGGAGCCCCCTTGGGTCTTACCACAAACTCCGAACCTTCTTCCCAACGTCAGGGTCAGGTTCTACACTCCCATGTCAGCACTCTCAGTCTGGCGGCCTGGTTAATCCAGGACCTTTGATTTCTTCTCTCCTACCCAAGCAGGTTATGGATGTCATTTTAGAAGCCAGACGTCCTAGCACTAGAAAATCTTATGCAGGAAAATGGAAAAGATTTTGTTCCTGGATGCAGGCTCAGGATTCTGATCCTCTTCTTCCGAACATTCCTTTAATTTTACTTTACTTGACAGATCTCTTACATAAGGGTCTCTCTTTCTCTTCCATTAAGATACATGCCTCTGTTATTTCCGCTCATTATAATACAGACCCTCCAATCTTTTCCCACCAGCTCATGAGACAGTTTCTCAGAGGAGCTAAGAACTTAAGACCTCCGAGATCTCCTCCCATTCCTGCTTGGGATCTCAGCTATGTTTTGGAAAAGCTCACCTTGCCTCCTTTTGAGCCTGCTGCCTCTTCTGACATCAAGTTTTTATCTTGGAAGACAGCCATCCTGTTGGCCCTAACCTCTGCCAGGAGAGTTTCAGAGTTACAAGCTCTTATGGCTGTGGAACCTTATATTATTTTTCATCAAGACAGGGTGTCTTTGAGGACTAATCCTACCTTCATGCCTAAGGTGGTTTCCAAAGTGGCTTTAAATCAAACTATCCACTTGCCAACTTTTTTCCCCACTCCTCAAAATAAAGGGGAAAAGATCTTACATTCCTTGGATGTACACAGACAACTACTGCTTTTACCTGGCCAGAACCAAGGACATTAGAAAATCAGAACAATTGTTTTTCTTATGCTTCAAGTTCCCAAGGTAAAGCCATTTCAAAACAGACCATTTCTAAATGGATTGCTCATGGAATCAGATTTTGTTATTCACACCATGGAAAGCAAATCCCAGGGAGTATACGGACTCATTCCACCAGAGCTGCTGCCACATCTGCGGCCTTCCTCAGGGGAGTTCCTACCAAAGACATTTTGGAAGCTGCAACTTGGAGTTCAGTGCATACTTTTTCTAAGCACTACAATCTACCTCTCTACCCTAAGTCTAGGGCAGGCTTTGCCTCTGCAGTCTTGCAGGGCCTTTTAGCCACTCCTTCTACTTTATGACCACCTCCCTTTCATTCTGCTTTGGGATTCTACCCTACAGTTATGACTGCAACAGTGAAACACGATGAACATAGTACAGTTGTGTACACCTACCATAAATGCAGATGTTCGAGTGTCTTCACTGTTGCAGTCTGGGTTCCTCCCTCCTGTCCTCTTATTTTTACTTTTGTGTGGTTCCTTTTTTCACCATTCTTCTGAGGTGTATTTGCAAAGGATATGGGACCTCTATTCAGGGTTGACAGGGGGCAAGACACTGGAAAAGATTACAGGTGTGTCTGCAAGTGTATGATAGATTCTGCCGATGGTGACCTACAGAACATGAGATACTCAGTTTGAGTACACACTACAGATGACTGGCAACCCCACAGGGCACACCAACAGGAGAACCCTGGAAGACGAAAAGAAGGCACCAGAACAGCCGCAAGGTGGGATGGAAAACAGGACACCCAAACATAAGAGGAAGGGTGTATGGTGCACCAAAAGTGGAAGGAAGAACTGTGAAAAGACAGCTAGGAGGACAGAAAAGGAAAAGGAAGAATGAGGGAAATATGGTTGGCAGCATAAGGAATGAAGAAGGAAATGTGGAGCAGAACATGTCCCACCACAACTGCAGCAAACCAGAAGGCAGCCAGGAAGACAGAAAGGAAGTGGCAAATGAGCCAGGCAGAATAATGAAAGGCCAACAACAGGAAAAAAAAGGTGTACCAAGAAAGCTACAGAAGGAAGAAAGGAAAAGAATACAAAGGAGGTAATAATGAAGAATTGGAATGGAAAGAAAGAAATGGGGAAGAATGGAATAAATGAAATAATGGAAAATGGCAGAAGAGCCCAAAATGGAAGAAAAGAATAAGGGAAGAATGGAAAAAGAATAAAAGAAAAGAAATAAAATGGAATGGAAAGGAAGGAAAATATGGAATGGAAATCTTCCAGCAACAGTTCAGCAGCAAGGTGAAGTTGAAGTATGAACCAAAAGATATGGTTCCAGGCATCCTCTGCCAGTATATGCCAGGAAACAAGGTGTTGAATAGCAGGAAATCCATCTGTTATAAGCTGGAAGGATCCAGGAAAACCAATGCTTGCCATATCATCCATCTGCCTGAGAAGGAGAAAAATAGCCAAGAAAGTTTTTCTGAAAGACACCATATCATGACAGAAGTGCATCCAGTGGAAACTCCAAGGGATGCTGTTGCTGAACGCACACAACATCAGATGGTTACAGCTTCCAAAATCTGTTCTGAGTAAGGTGGTGCACATCCAAGGCAGAAGATGGTTGGATGTTCCTACTGGTATTCCGGTGGAGTTTGCAAAACAATTCATGTGTACCCATGATCATATGATCTTCATGAAATATGACCGCTAGGGCTAACAGCCTCCCAGTTGCCCCCATCAGGAGAACAGTGTTCCAGTGATAGGTGCTATGCCCCGGGTAAGATAGCGCCATAGTGGGAACAGTGACATACTTGTTCAGGCAGATCCTTTAACCTGTTTAAAGCATGTAGAAAGCAGCATCAGAGGTATTCAGCATTAGGCAAATGAATGCTGTGAATGCCATGTACTATGCACTGAAACGGCGTCTGCACTCAGAATTAAAACTTGAAAAACATAACCTATTGGTAAGGTAAACAGGCCACCAGCATAATAGTCAGCAGAAGAAACACATAAATACCCACACCCAGGAGCATAAAAACATGGAATAAAGATACAGAGTTACCACAAATGATACCACTCCCCAGTTGCCAGGCTCAGCAATATGGGCATGGTCCACCTGCTAAAAGACTATTATAGCTTGCTGCAGAACTGTCAATAGAGGAACTGCCCTATTTCAGGCCAGGTTGGTAAATCTGCCAGAGGTGCCAGACTGGTTCGTGGAGTCAGCCCCTTTCACTCTGGGATAGAGAATGTCAGCATATTCTCTGGATAAATTTCCAAGGCAAACTCCAGCACTGTCTATGGGTTCCACATGAATTTGCAATAACTGTCCTAGCTTGATCAACTGCCAGTGTTCTGGCATGCAGAAAGTTTCGACATACTGGTTTAATAGATGTCAAGGCATCCCTCAATGTCTTTCTCAGATGTTTGAGACCTTTCTCCTGCCATGTACCCATCATCTAAACTTTTGAATGCATTGCACCAACCAATGGTACATGGTGTGGTGACCACTGATCCATGACGGTGAAGCGGCAGTAACGAACACTCAACCTGTGGTGATACAGTTATAATTTTGTGGCAGTAACCAATTTGATACTTAGTGTCCTCAAATTTGTGGTCTATCCTTCAGACGTTCATGATGGTGTCCAACCAGCACTTCAATGGCTGTGTTGTTTATCAAAAGTAGAAAGTAGTGCAGTACCCATCTTGTATGACAGCAATCCAAAGGTCTGTCCTTTGCAGACCCCCCTTGTATGTCTTGTGTTAAATTCTGGCATGCCCTATGTACAAACAGTCAGTAGGATGTCCCAACCCCAGTCCCATGTCTTACACATATGATCAAAGCTGGGCTTCCAGTTTCCGGGTTGGTGGAGGCACATGTGAAGGGTCCACCATTGACATGCCACCCTGGGAACATATCCTGAGTTGAGGCTAAGATCAAACAGCTGCCCTGACTGGGGAATTCTTGATTGAGTTCATGAAACCAGGGACACCATCTGGTCCCATGGATGCTGCTTTTTCCCTTGGATAGAGCAGTTCCCACCTGAGCATTTGAGATGTTTGGGGCTACAATCCTCTTCATACATATCTCCAGTTGTGGTGGAGGGGTGGGGAGAATCTGCACTGAACCTGTCAGCCAGTATGTTGGCAATGTCTGTAGGTTCAGTGATATTTACAGCATTCTGAGCCTATTCTGAGCATATCTGGGAGTTTCCTCCCAGGTGTGTAACATGTATAAAAGGCCTCATGGTTGTCCCTGAGTCCTTAGTGGGTTTACTCCCAATATTCTGGATGATTTCATGGGGAACTCAGTGTTTCACCTATATTGAGCAGGGTGTCACCCTTCCACGGATATCGCTTCTATCTTGTAGTACCTCCTTCCTTGTGTTGTAGTGCTTGTTTATGGCTGAGGTCCACCACACTGACGCTTGCCTCTGGTACAACGAGACTGTGTTTTGTTTGGCATTTCCTGTTCCATGCAGTCCTGAAGCTGCAGGTAGAACGTAGTTGTATGTGTTAGTGTGGCTTGGGTAATGGTGTCTGCTGGCTTGGGGGCTTTGAAAGAGACCACACCAGTCATTAGTGTGTAGTCGGCTTCTGAGAAGTTCTGCACTGTGGTCTTTCTATCTGGGGTGGGGGAGGCATGTGGACTTCCACTGAGAGTACGTTATGATCTGAACACACCAATGATTGGTATACCCCTGGTGTTGAACATTGTGAGCCCATGTTTGTGATGATGAGATCTACTGTTGTCTCTTGTGGGATGGTGACTAGTTCTTCCATGGCATGTGAGTGTATGAACTAGGAACCTGTGGGCAGCTGTAGTACTGATCCCAGTCTATATTTGGATAGTTGGGATCACCCAGTGTGATGGTGTTTGCAGGTACATGTATCCGCCACTGTTTTCATGAAAGTGAGGTACCTGAGTTTCAGAGGATGGCCTGTAACATGCTACAAACTGCAGA
The DNA here is from genome assembly GCF_019279795.1 of Protopterus annectens. Taxonomy (NCBI): domain Eukaryota; kingdom Metazoa; phylum Chordata; order Ceratodontiformes; family Protopteridae; genus Protopterus; species Protopterus annectens. The sequence goes on along the minus strand of NC_056737.1, from coordinate 782,146,424 downwards.
GCAGTCTTGCCTATGGTTAATTGCACCGGATGGTGTCCAATGCATCGTGTGTGCCACCAACCATGAGGTGAGGGTGTCCTGATGAATATTGCTATTCACCCTCATAGTGGTAATGTACTGCATAGATAATGAAATATTGTGCCTCTGACTTAGTAGTGACACATTGACCACCTTACATAATTGAATAATGTGACTATGCCTCTGTCTAGTCTGTGCCCCTGTCCACATGCAGCTGTCCAGATGTCTCTTGAAGAGAGTCAGTGAGGTACTCTGTCTAACATGAACTGGGATACCCTGCTAGAGTTTGAGATGCCTCTGAGTTATGACTCTGTCCCTTCAGCATGTCCTATACATGTATGTGCTGAGGTTCAAATCTTTAGCTCCCATGTTTCTGGTGGATGTGGATTGCTTGCAGTGGAGCATGTCTACCAAATCCTGGTTGACATGGTCTTGTATGTCAGGCATAGGTCACCTGTATGTGGTATGACACTGAAAAGCTTGTAGTTATTCTGGAAGTATATGACATGTGTTGTAGATCCCTGATCTTCATGGTAAGGTACTTGTGGGGTCACTCCAGCTGCTGCAAGTGCTGGTTGAGGTACATACCAAATGGGGCGTTGTATTCAAGCATGGGCCTGATAAGGGAGAAGTATAGTGGTACAATGACCTCCTATGGTCTGGATGGAATACTCTCCATGATAAGGTGGCCAAGATAGAAAGTCTGTCAAACAACTTTGGCAACATGGGTGTCAAATGAGATGTCACTATCTACATGTGTCCCCAGCTGTCTGATTTGTTTCCTGTACTCATTGGGTTGCTGTCTATGTACAGATCTGTGGGTACTGTGTTCCTCAAAGGATGGCTACACATCTTCAGTTTCAGGCCATGAGTCCAGCACCAGCTATCTGTCTGTGACGGCAGTCTGTGGATGTGTGTGCTGGCTGATGTATTCACTATGGTGCCCAGGTTGCAGTCATCTGTAAACTTTGTCGGCCACAACCCTCCTATGTTTGCTTTCACATCTGAAAAGTAAATACCAAATAAGAGAGGTCCCAGGACACAACCTTGTGGGACACCACTTGTGACTGGCTTTGAACCTGACAAGGCACCTGCAATGTTGACATTATGGGTTCTGTTTCTGAGCCATTTTGCAACCTATGCTGTGACATATGGTGTTATATTTCAGCTGTTGAGCTTGTCTATGATGCCTGAGTGTATTGTGTCAAAGGCCTTAGCCAAGCGCAGGTAGGTTGTGTGTACTGTGTAGCCCTCATCAACGGCTCTACTGACAGTTTCAAAGTAGTCAACTTGGTGCAAATGCAGGATCTGCCTGTACAAAGCTGAATTGGGTGGGATCAAGGGTCTGTAGGACACCAATGTCTCTGTGTGGAAGCTCCATAATGACCCTTCACAAAGCTTTGCAGACAAGGCTGTTTAAGCTTGTGGTGGTAGCTGCCAGGGTCTGTGGAGGCATCTCCTTTGTGGAGTGGGACCACTGTTGCCACGCCAGTGTTCAGGTACAGATCCTGTAGCAAGGCTAAGGTTAAATAGCATCTGCATATACAGGTTTAGCTCCATCTGTAGTTCACATAGCATGCAACTGGGGATACCATCAGGTCCCATTGTTGCTGTGTACTGCCTTTGCTGATCTGCTCTCACATGGACATCCAGGATGACAGTGAGGTTACATACAGCTGTGATAACTATCATGTTTTTGAGGGAGGGGGTACATTGCACTGAACTGGTCTGCCAGGGTGTCAATATCTGTCAGGTCCCTGGAATATAAGTTGTTGTGTACCAAATCTGAGCATATATGAGGGTTCCCACAGCTGATAACTGAAGAAAGCATGTGGTTACCTTCATCGCCTGTGGTGATTTATGTCCCAAGTTGAACTTGGTGTCTTTATGTGAGAATGTAGCTTTACTACTGCTGATCACAGCTGCCTTACATTCTGGAGATGTAGCTCTGTCTTGCATTAGTATCCTTCATCTGTTATACAGTTGTTATGGCTGTCCACCAGACAGGCCACTTTCCCTTGGTGGTGAGGGTCTCATTCTCATTTGTGATTGCATGGTCCATGCTTACTCGAGATGTCCAGAAAGTGTCTGTGCAGGAGTCACCATTGTGTGTTGTGGTTTCCTGGCCCAGTGGGCTTAATGGATACCATCTCAGTCCCAAGAAGTGTGAAGTCAGCTCTCTGTTTGTCACTATACCCTGGTATCATACTAGCACTGACACAGGTGTAGACAATTCCCAGAATCCATCAAACAAAATGGACATGCAGGCTTACAGATGCCCTAGGGCGGTAGCCTAGTACGAACCCACTACGATACAGATTGTACAGGACACTACAGAAAACCCCAAGGCTGCTGCAAAAGATGGAAGTAAGCATGTTGTTGATTCCTGGATATTGATCACACAGATATTACAAACAACATACCAGCCACACACAGGTATGGCCAACATACATCCTGACATGTGCAGTGCACACCCCCATAATGCCAAATACCTTAGCAGACTCACTCCCTGACATGTCACCCTTACCACAGGGACGCACAAAGAGCAGTGTACAACAGTGTGTTGTCAACAAAGGTGTGTCCTGAATGGATAGGAAAAACAACCACAGAATCATGAGAGGTTTGGTCTGCACAGCTATGGAAAGGACCAGCATGTACCACAGACATAATGATATTGTGGATCTATTGACACCCGACCCTACCCAGTGTGGTTGCAGACCCCACCCCAAACATGTGACTCAGTTGAAACAGTACTTGAAGTCAGTGATGAGGGCAATGTGGTCCACACAGTGTAGCTGGACCTTGCAAAGCCTTCTGTACAATACCCTATGTGTTCTGATAGATTTGCTCACCAGCTGATATATACACCCCTGTCATGAGTTGCAAACCAGACCAACGACAGAACTGACATGCTGACATCAGCAGCCATGTCAGACTACAAACCACATAACAGGCATCCCACAAAGCTTGGTCCTGGGACCTTCACCATCTACCCCATAGGTACAGGCCAACAAGTAAGGACTGTGCTGGAACATGTTTGTAGAGGACAACAGTCACCTGATCCGATACACCAGCTGACACAAGCATCCAATAAAGGGCCACATAGAAACAGACAACTGGTGCCATAGCCATGTCAGCATGTTAAATGGTGAAACAGTATAGTCAGCCTCTGGATATCCAGTAAGTGACCACCACCCCACATAGGTTTACCCATGACATACCTAACATGTAATGCCAGAATGGGGACACAAGGTGATAGATATCCTGCATTGGACATGTGGCTGTAGGGACAGAAACAATCCGTATACCAACCTAATCATGAGGGTTATGACATCTAGCTAAGGAGGTCAGGTTTTGCAGTTATCTTCAGCAGCATTACAAATGACCACAACAGCCTGTGGGTGTACCTCAGCAGATACATTCAGCAACTGTAAAGTCCACAACAGTACCTCACCAGGAGTATCAAAGAGCTGGAACACATGTAATGTGCCTGATTAAACAGAATTCAGCTCCACACTGCCATGCTTGGCCACCCAGACAAGCTGTGCCTGATGTAGAAAGCCATGTCCAAGCTGGCAGCAATGCACATGTCGCATCTTGTACAATGTGATTGGCAGGAGATATGCACATGAGGGACCTGAACCCCAGCACTGACATACATAGGACAAGCTGTACTGCATTATCCATAACACAGAAGCCACGCATGAGTAAACTACCAGTACAGGTTATCCATAGAGTCACTCATTTATTCTACTCAACAGGGATCCTAACGAGTGGATGGGAGATGGTAGGTATACCCTGGGTATCAATGTTGTGTCACAGGTAGACAGAGGCACAGTATACAAAAAGACATATGTCATGTCAAACTGCACTTATGATGTGTTGATGGACAAACACACTATCCAATAAGCATTAGAAATGGCCTGGGCACATCGTAGTGTCCAATGTACACCCATGTTGTGGAATACACTACTGATGTTGGATGAGGTAAGTAGTTCACATATGAACATAATGCAACATGGTCAGATAGGTTCATAGGTTCATACTAGGCTATCTGCCCCAGCCCAGAGTCTGTGCACGCCACCCCTTATATGGAAACAGTACTGTGCCCATTAGTTTGACGTGCCTGTCTCCAGCAGTGACACAGTGACGATCCCCGGGTAAACGATTTCCCATCCACAGGTCAGGATACTCTTGAACAGAGCCAGCAAGGTGGACTCACATGGACCGGATTGTATTCCACAGCATAGGAGTCCGGTGATAAATCCACCCTCCAACATGTCCAATGTACATCCCTGCTATGGTGTAAGTCACTTGCACTAGTGGTTCAGGTGGATCTGACTTTTGAGGTGGAGCATGTCCATTAATCCCTGGTTGGACATGCTTGCATGTCATGCACATGTCACCTGTAAGCAGACAGTATGTGACTGAATAGAGCTGTAGTGTCTTCAATCTGGCAGCATATGACAGATGTTGGAGACCCTTTATCCTTTTGTTGGGGACATTCAGGGTCTCTCCACTTGCTGCAGATGTCAGGTGAGATACATCCAGATAAGGCAGTGTACCATCACCGGTCCGATAAGTGAAGAGTACAGGGGAACAATGACCCACTAGATCTTGTGGATCCTTCCTGATCATGTGGACAATGTAGAAGGTCCTACTAGCCACTTTAGCAATGTGAGTGTCATGAACAGTGACTGTCAACCTGGGTCCCCAGGTCCATGATAACCTCCTCTGTGCTTAGAGGATTGCCACCATATGGTAGCCTTGAAGGGTATGACTACACATGTGTGCAAGTTGACTTCAGGCCATGGCTCTGGCACCAGCTATCAGTCCGTGAGTCCCTTCTGAAGGATATCCAATTCTGATGCACTGTCCACTATGGCACCCAGTGTGCAGTCATCTGCAAACTTTGTCAGCCAAAGTCCTCCCATGTTGGCCTGTACTTCTGAGAAGTAGATAACAAACAATAGGGGGCCAAGGACTGAGCCCTGTGTGAGACCACACTGTGGTCACATAGTGCCAGCAACTCTAACCCTGTGGGTCCTGTCCGTGTTTGCAACCTGATCTTGTGACATATGGGTGTACATTTCTGTTGGTAGGGTTTCCTACAATACCTGAGTGGGTATTCAGCTGAAAGTGTTTTCAAGGGCAAGGTAGGCTCTATGGACTGCCTTTCCCTCATCAATGGCCTTAGTTACTGTTTTGATAATGTCAACCAAGTACAAAAGGCATGCCCTTGATCAACACAAACTGGGACAGGTACAATGTCTGCATGTCCATATCTTTTTATGAGCTCCATTATGATCCTCCATAGCTTTGCAGACTACATGTTTATGGGGCAGTAATTACGAGAGTCCAAAGAGGCACTGCCTTAGAGCAGACGTGCACAACTGGACCCAAAAGAAGCAGATGTGCACAGTATGGAAATGTAAATCAGTGATAGGACTAAAGCCCAGGATACTGTCCACCACAGTGAAAGTACTGAACCACTACACTATACAGTACTACAGTGCTAGGTCAGTAGGAATGGATGTTAACAATTGTATGCAAAGTATCCCATGCAAAACCTGCAGGCACAGTATAATCCCTGTTGTGTTCACAGGAAGCATCTGGACAGTAACTACACAACATGTCACAGAACACATAACCTTAAACAGGAGTTATGGAGTTCACACTCATCCACAACTGATATAGTTCAACATGGAAAGCTCACACTGGGCATGCTCACACTTTGATAAATGAGACATCATTCACACAACATGCCATGGTCAACTGGGAGCTCACACTTAGTTCATGTTCCTCAACAACCAGGAAAACACCACAGGATGCACATTCATTCCAAACTGAAGATGTCAGCACATTAGATCACAGAAATGCTACCTCCCAGTAATCCACATGCTAATGCTTCTCTAGTGTCATCACAATGTGCAATATGTGTGTGTGAATGTAAATGTATGAGAAGAACATCCTTTGGCAACTGGAAACACACCACAGGAGCTCATTCCATTTCTAAACACTGATGATGTCAGCACCCTATAAGTAGATCAACTGAAATGAAATCTCCCAGTAATCAATAGTGCTAATCCACCTCTAGTGTCATAACATAGTTAGGTAGGGTTTGAATCCAGCAAGTGGCATGTGTGTGTGTGAATGGGGCAAGTGTATATGTGTATGAGAAGAACATCCCTTTGGCAACTGTGGAAACACACCACAGGAGTCATTCCACTTTCTAAACACTGATGATGTCAGCACCCTATGAGTAGATCAACTGAAATGAACAGTAATCTAATAGCTGCCTGCCATTACGTCCGCCTCTAGTGTCATAACATAGTTAGGTAGGGTTTGAATCCTGCAAAGGGAATGTATGTGTGTTAGTATGAGTGGGTGTGTGTGCATAACGCTGTGGAGGAAAGTGCCTTTGCCAACTGGGAGAACATACAGGGTGCACATCCCTCTTGTGAAACACAGATGATGTCAGCACCTCTCTAAGTACAGCATTGGAAAAGATTGTTCTACTAATGCACTGCTAATGTGTCTGCCTTTAGAGTCATAACACATCTAGGTAGGGTTTGATCTTGCAAATGGAAAGTATGCTTACCTGGGGTTGGTGTGTGCACAATGGTGGGGGGATGTCTCTTAAATGGGCTATGCACTGCAGGGTACATTTCCTTAACAAACAGTGATGTTGACAGCACCCTGTACAAACAGAACAACAACACAGAAGGTGTGGTACCAATGATGCATGTAAGGTTACACTTCAACTAATGTCCACAAAGTAGGATAAACAAATGCTCCTTTTACTCTATCCAACAACATGACAACAGACAACTGCCACTACTCAGTATAGTGCTACATGCTACTGTAACATGCAGATGTACCAGAATATACCTAGATAGTGTTTTGAAGCCTGCATGTGGCAAGTGTGTGGATGTGGATGTTACTGTGTGTGCATTTGCATGGAAAACATGTTTGAGATATTGGCAATATTGTTGCAGACAGTTAGGTGCAGATATCCCCATTCTCCTACACAAGTGGAATTAGTTATCACAGATGACTGTAACCTCCTATCCTCTCATGTCCAGGTGAGGGCCACCTCAACATTGCAGGACACATAGCATCACTGTTACAGAATGGTATCCCTGATGGTGCTACATTCACCCCTGGAGGACATGGCACCACATTACAGACTAATACTACTCCCTGGCCATACTACAGGATGTGTACCTGAAGAGTGCCATACAGACACAGTGGTCCCACACCAATGAGGAGTAACCACTGACCCTGGTATCTACTGCATCATATGCACAACTGGCCTTCTGTTCTAAGCTACGGAAGTTTCATGATGGGCAACATGTACAGCAATATTACATATGTATATATTTCAGGACTATGCACACAAAACCTATCTCATGGACAGAGCTATAGATAGTGAACTATGATACATTTGAGGTGTCACAGTAAACACAGTATTAACCTGCTACTTTGCATTACCTGTGTTTGTGGCAGCTGTTGCTGTGTCAGTGGTGCTTGCTTGCTGTTTGCTACTCATGGTTTTGCTGCTGGCTGTCTGTATATTTCTTCTCATTAGGTTTGTGCAATGACTGTATTGCATGAGTGGAGTGTGGGTACTGAATACTTTGTAGGTATCTGTAGGTCCATGGATGGCCCCTGCACCAATTGTAAGGCAGCATTTGCTAATTGCATGCAGCCAGGTGTGTGATTGCATGTCTCACTGTGATTTCAGGACACTGCTATAAAAGGTATGAGATAGGCGTTGCCCTTTCAGATTGTAGGGCTGGACCATGCTGGTGCTGTTGACAGTGTTCTGTGAGTGTGAAGGTTAGTATGGGAATCCAGTGATTTGGCCATTAAAACTTTACCTCACATGCTTTGATGGTAAATCTCCTCTATTGCCTTTATACTACTTCCTACTATTGACTGTTATATTTATTTTAGCAGAGTGATTTTGTATAGCTGTCATGGCTTAGTGGTAGGTCATACAGACTAATGTTACCAAGGTCCTGGGTTGAGACTGTGGGAATTTATTTTGTCTCCAGACTTTCAAAATGAGTACAAGACTGTCAATCAAAGTGCCATAAAGGCACTTTTAAGCACTTTAAACCAGGTCTGCACTCGCAAGCATGAATGAAGAAGAAGGAGGTGCCCAGTATGACCTGGCCTTGGAAAGAGGCAACGTGATAGCACATATGCTTGGTCAGTAGGAACACTGGGACTGATACCTTCCTGACTCACTCATACAGTAACAGGGATGCCTAACATGACACAACCTGCTTCCAAACGTGGAGGTAGTATGTGATCCGACAGAGGTGGCCCCAGCACCACCTGAGGCATGAATGCCATGTGTTATAATGTAATATCATGTACAATATGCACACCTGAGGACCCTAACTAACATCCATATCCACGATATGACCCTGTGGAAACAGCTGCACGCCATACAGTGATGTACATGTGCAAAACATGGAACAAGATACAAAATGAGGGTGACTAGCAATAAATAGCATGGATAACCACACACCCATGTTTGTACCACAACAAGAAGCATGATGGAATAGCCATGGTCAAAACCAATGGCTAAACCACTACTACTATATAGCTTGCTGCAGACCACTGTCCTTAGCAGGAACTGCCCCAGGCCTATGTTCACAGGTTCATACTAGGCTATCTGCCCTAGTGCATGTATAAGCCTAGCTAGGATGTATATTGCCATGCATATGGTAATAAGTGTACAGAATAGATTCTGAATATTGTGCCTGACTTAGCAGTGACACATTATCCCCAGTAATTGAATAACATGACTGTGTCTCTGTCTAGTCTGTTCCTGTCCACATGCAGTTGTCCAGATGTGAAGAGAGTCAGTGAGGGACTCTGTCACATGAATGGGATACTCTGCTAGAGTGTGAGATGCCTCTGAGATGGCTCTGTCCCTCCAGCATGTCCTATACATGATGGGTGAGGTTCTCCAGCTTTCATGGCTCTGGTGGATTTGGAGTTGCAGTGGAGCATGTCTACAAATCCGATTGGACATGGTCTTGTATGTCAGGCATAGGTCACCCTATGCGGTATGACACTGAACAAAGCTGGACTTCCTCTATTCAAGCATATGACATGTTTGAAGAACCCTGATCTTCATGTGGTGGTAGTGCAAGGTGCAAAAGGCAGGATCTGCCTGCACAAAGCTGAACTGGTGGGAACAAGGGTCTGTATGTCAGTAATGTCTGTGTAAGAGCTCCATGACTCTCCCATATCTTTGCAGACAAGGCTGGTTGCCTGTGTGTGCATGGTCTGTGGAGGCATCTCCTTGTGGAGTGGCCACTGCTGCATGCCAGTGTTCAGGTACATATCCTGCAGCAAGACTAACACCAGTTGTATATGGGTCCAGCTTCTGGAGTTCACATGCATGCAACTGGAGATACCAGCAGGTCCATGGATGCTGTGTACTTGTCTTGCTGAGTGTGGCTCTCACATGGACATCCAAGATGACAGTGAGGTACATACAGCAGTGATAACTATCTGTTTTTGAGATACATCCACTGAAGCTGTAGAATGTTGAATATCTGTCAGGTCACTGAATATATGTTGTTGTGTCAATTATCCAGGGTTCACAACCAGGTGTCTGACATAACTGAAGAAAGCAGTGACCTTCATTGTCTTTGGTGATTTACCCCAAGTTGACCTGCATGTCTTCATGAGATAATGTAGCTTTACAGTGCTGATCTCAGCTGTCTTCCTTTGAGATGTACCTGTCTTGCATTAGTAACCCCATCTGTCATACAGTTTGTTTATGGCTGGGTCACCAGAGGACACTGTGGATCTGTTTCCAGGATTGTATGGTCCATGCTGTCTGACATCTAGCTAAGGGAGGTCATTCCTTTGCAGTTATCTTCATCAGCAGTGAAATGACACAACAGCCCCTGTGGGTGTACCTCATGCACACACATCCAGTACCTGTAAAGTCCACAACAGTACCCTCACCAGGAGTATGACAGAGCTCACATGTAATGTAGTCTGATTAAACAGAGTGCAGCTCCACACACTGCCATGCTGTCCACCCAGCAAGCTGTGCCTGATGGTGCCATGTCCAAGCTGGAATCAATGCACATGCTGCACTGTACAATCTGAATGGCAGGAGCTATGCACATGAGGGACCCAACCCCAGCACTGACATATATAGGACAGGCTGTTGCATTATCCAAAACACAGAAGCCAACAGAGTAAACTACCAGTGCAGGTTGTCCATAAAGACATTTGTTGAGTCCCCAACAGGAATCCTAATGAGGATGGGAGATGGGAGGTTTACCCTGTATCAATGTTATGTCACAGGCAGACAGTAACAGTATACAAACAAGACATATGCTATGTCAAACTACTGAATGTGTTGATGGACACACATTCTCCGACTAATTAGGTCAAGATACTCTTGAACACAGCCAGCAAGGTGCTCTGCCTCAAATGGACCAGGATGTATTCCACAGCATAGGAGTCTCCAGTGATAACTCCATCCCTCCTATGTCCAACATACATCCCTGTGGTGGTCACCTGCACTTGGTTCAGGTGGGATCTTCTGAGTCTGAGGTGAGCATGTCCACCCTGTTGGACATGGCCTCGCATGTCAGGTACATGCCACCTCCAAGCAGACAGTATGTGAGTGAATAGAGTGTGAACCTTCAATCTCATATGACAGCTGTTGTGTTCCACCTTTGTGGGGACAGTCAGTGTTCCAATCTGCAGATGTTGGATGTACAGCCACAATAGGGCATTTTATGATCAGGTCTGATAACTGAAGAGTACAGGGGAACAATGTCCAGAGCTGGATGTGAATCCCATCCTTATCAGGTGGGCAATGTAGAAGGTCTTCTACCACTGCAATGTGAGTCTCAGAAAATGGCATGTCAACCGGGTCCCCAGGTCTGATAACTTGTGCTTAGAGGATTGCCACCATGGTAGCTTGTCATCTGCTTTTCCTGAAGGGTATGTCTGCACATGTTGTGCACTCTGACTTCAGGCCATGGCTGGCACCAGCTATGTCTGTGAGTCCCTTCTGAATGTCTGTGATGCACTGTCCACTATGTGCGCCCAGTGCAGTCATCAACATTGTCATCCAAAGCCCTCCCATGTTGGCCTGTACTCTGAAGTACATGACAAAACAATGTGCAAGGACTGAGCCCTGTGTGACACCACCGACAGCCTGGAGTAACATGCAACAACTCTAACCCTGTGGGTGTCCTTAAGCCAGTTTGCAACCCATCTTGTGACATGGGTTTACATTTCAGCTGTGGTTTTCCACAATACCTGAGTGGGGGCAAAGTGTTAGCAAGGTAGCAGGCTGGACTGCCTTTCCCCAACAATGGCCTAAGTGACCAATTTGAAGATGTCAACCCAGTACAAAAGGCATGATCTGCCCTGACGCTAAAATGGATTGGGTACAATGTCTGCATGTCCCTATATCTGTTTATGGGCTCAAGTATGGTCCTCTCCACAGATTTGCAGACTACACTTGTTAAGCTTATGCAATTACTGTCTGTAGAGGCACTGCCTTTGGCAGATGTGCACAACTGACCCTAACCAGCCTGTTGCACACTATGAGAATGTAAATCAGTGATGGGACTGAAGCCCAGGATACTGACCACCACAGTGAAAGTACTGAAACACTACACTGACAGTGCTACATGTTAGGTCAGTATGAACATGTGACAATTGTGCAAAGTATCCCATGCAAACCTGCAGGCACAGTATACTCCCCAGTTTTGTTCACAAAAGCATTGACAGTAACACATAACATGGCACAGAACATACAACCATAAACTGGAGGTATTTGTTGAAGGTCACACTCATCCACATGTGATGGGCTGCAGAGTCTGATATGTAAAGCCCACACTGGGCATGCTCACACTTAGATAAATGAGACATCTTTCACACAACATGCCACAGGAGCTTGTGCATGTACACACTTGGTCCAAATGTCCCCTAGCAATGTGAAAACACACCAGAGGATGCTCATCCTTTCTAGACACTGATGATGTAAGCACCCTATAAGTATTGGAGAGGATCCAGTAATCCAATAGCTAGCGTGTCTCTAGTGTCATAACATAGTTAGGTAGGGTTGAATGCAGGTGGCAAGTGTGTGTGAAGGGGTATGTAAGTGTGTATGAAACATCCCTTTGGCAACTGGGAAAACACACCACAGGATGATCATTCCACTTTCTAGACTCTGATGATGTCAGCACCCTATAAGTATATTGGAGAAAGGATTCTCCAGTAATAATAGCTCCAACTCCTGTCTCTAGTATCATAACATAGGTAGGGGTTTGAATCAGCAGGTGGCAAGTGTGTGAAGGGGTAAGTGTGTGTGTGTGTATGAAAGAAACATCCCTTGGCAACTGGGAAAACACACCAGGATGATCATTCCACTTTCTAAACTCTGATGATGTCAGCACCCTGTATCAGGGAAAGGACATTCCCAGTAATGTAATAGCGTGCTAATGTGCCTGTCTCTAGTGTCATAACATAGTTAGGTAGGGGTTTGAATCCAGCAGGTGGCAAGTGTGTGAAGGGGGTGTGCATGAAAGAAACATCCCTTTGGCAACTGGGAAAACACACTACAGGATGCACATACCCATTTCTAAACGATATCACAATTATGTATGGCTTTTGATTACAGACACACACACACACACAGAATGCCCATGTGTGTGGGTTGTCCCTCACAATAATGCATGACATTGATTACACCGGTTATGGCAATGAACACATGATGTATGTGTGTGCCAAATACACATATGTACCTGAGACTTTCAATAGTTACCATGTGTGATGCCTGCCACATGTGAATACATGGTATTTGCACAGGGTAACATTATGACCGTGGTCTTCTGTGCAGATGCTGCATGTGGGATGTGTATATACAGTGTGAGATGTAGATGCTATCAGCCTAGTAGTGAGGGATGCACACCTGGTCTGGGGCATACATGTTGTTAATGTACAGGAGCTGCATGTTCTCACCTTTTGTGGGAGTGGTAAGACAGTATTCCATAGCAATGCAGTGACTGCATGCTAAGAACCATTCAGCTATGGTAGATACACTTATTCATTAGCATTCAGTAATTTGTCGGAATCCCTGGTGAGGGTCTGATGCCAACCAAGGTCAGGGGTCTACCAGCCTGTGTCACTTGCTCAGTGATCCCTTCCATGTTCCCTATCACGATCCAGTGAGCACATCCCACATCAGTTGTGGTGGCATGGACAATGACTGAGTCATATGTGTCCATGCATCTGACTGACTTGTATGTTGTTGCTGTTACAGTTTGGCATGTGTTTCCATCTCATACATGTGATGTACATCAATGGGTAGGGATAGGGTTGACTGTGTACATGTGGCAGCTGTGACATTACTACATGACACATATTCCACAACTGTACCATAGAGGTGACTGACAACTGACCTTTGCACATGCTACCAGTATTGAGATTACATTGGTGATTGACAGCACATAGGGCCAATGGTGAAAGAGACATAGGTCCATAGGGTTCGTACAGGATATCTGCCCAGGGCATGTATCCACCTAGCCAGAATCAACATGCATTGTGAATCTGTCTTGCTATGCCCTTTCCAAGGTTAGTATACTGTGCCTTTTCTCACAGTGACACATAAGTGATACCCAGTAACCCTACAATGTCACATCCAGTCATTAATATCGCTCTGAAGATAGTCACTGAGTCAGTCCACCTAACCTCTATTGTGATAATAATCAGGAATGAAGGGTGCCTCTGAGTTGTGAATGTGCCCCTCCACCATGTCCTATGTATATCACTCCTGAAGTTCAAGTATGTGCAGCGTGTATCCTGGTGGGATCTGGTTATTGTGAGATGCAGCATGGCCATTACTGTATGACCTGGCCTTCTATGTCAGCACAGATTGCCTATGAAGATTCAGTATGTCACTGAGTACAGCTACGCTTTTAACCAGTCAGTATGTGGCATCTGTTTGAGCACTTTGATCCCTTGTCGAGGTAGATATGGTAGCCCCAGTTGCTGCAGGTGTCTGGTAAGGTGCATGCCGACAGGTTCATCATAGTCAATTATGGGCATGATGAGGGATGAGTAAAGGGGCACAATGTCCTCCCCTGGCCTACATGTGGATCCCATGATGATGTGGCCCATATCACATGCTTACCTAACCACTTTGTCCATGTTGTTGTCAAATGGTAGAATGCTATCAACCAGTGTAAAGGTCCATAATTCCTAGGTCTGCACTTACTGGATTAACACATATGTGGTACATCGTGGTCATTTAGTGTTTGACAAAGGGGATGACTATATACTTTCTGTCATTCACGTTGAGGCCATGGCTGTGGCACAAGTCGTGTGTTTGCAAGAGTCCCTTTTGGAGGATGCGTGTGTTAGCTGTTGAGTTGATTATGGTGTTCAGTCTGCAGTCACCTGGACTTGCTGAGCCACAGTACATGTTGGCCTGTACCTATGACAAATATATAATGAACATGACAGCCCTAGGGCTTTGCCTTGACACCACTTGTACCAGGTTGGAGGCTGACATGGCTCCAGCAATTCTACCATGTGTGTCTGCCCTTGAGCCACTGTGCACACCCATAGTGACATAGGGGTTAATATGTACACTGGTGAGCTTCCTAGAATGCACAAGTGTATTGTATCCAAGGCTTATGCAAGGTCCAGGTAGGCTGTGTGGACCTCCTACCCTTGACAGTGGCCTTGGTGACTGTTTCAAACAAAGCAAACAGGTTTGATAGGCAGGATTTGCCATTGACAAAGCCAAACTGTGTATGGTGACATGTCTGTAGGTCCACAATATCTAGATATGTGAGGTTCTTGACGATTCTTGCCATAGCTTTGCAGACAAAGCTAGTCAGACATATGCCGCGACTAGTGTCCAGGATCCGTCCAGGCACCACCTCAATGTTGACGCACCACTGTTGCTGTATGCCACTCTCTGGCCACATATCATGTATTAAGGCTGGGATTGAACAGTGGTGTTATGTCTGGGTGTAGCTCTTCTTGTGGTTCATGTAGGACACAGCCTGGGACACTGTCTGGTCCCATTGATGCAGTGTTTATTGCTTTGGGAAGGGCATCTCTTACCTGAGCATCTGTGATGTCAGGGGGCACTGTGATGCAGACATATGTTCCCTTTGGTGTGGTGGGAGAGAAGGCAGCATTGAACCTGTCCACTAGGATGATGGCAATGTCTGTGTTTTATATTTTGTGTGACATATTGTATTACCTCTGAGCATATCTGGGTAGTACCACCCAGGTTACTAACATAACTACAGGCAGCCTTGTGATTATCCTTAGTGGCTTGTGGAATCCTCTCAAAGATGGCCTTAGACAATCATATGGGTGCCTGTAGTTGTCTTCCACACTCATCAGTGGTGCCTTCACATTTTGGGAGGTTGTTGTATCATGTAGTGGCCATCCTTCTATTGTATAGTGTGTTTATGGGTGGTGTCCGGCGGCCAGGACATCTGCCTTTGGAGAATTGGGTCATGCTTTCATATGTGGCTTCATGATCCATGCATTCTGAATGTGTCCACAGAATGCCTCTATACAGGTGTCTGTCTGCAGTCTGGTCCATATTTTCAACAGGCCTAAGGACTTTGAAGGTTTCACATCATTTATGAGGTGTGCACTTGCTTGACATGAGCTGTTGACAGACGTGCACTCAGAGCAAGAGAGGTCACAGTCAGCTACCTGTTGGGACTACCTCCCTGGACCACATGGAAAGAGACACAGGAGCTCTTACAGCACCCTCTCAAACTCAGGTCTCCCACACAGCCTTCATGACACAGGAGAGTTTAGATTACTCTGCAAACACCATCAAACTGGGTGATGCCAGCTACCCAAACATAGACTGTGTACATTACACAGGCCACAATACCCAAGCTCTGGTTCCCATTGATCAGACATTCTTTGGCTATGGAACAGGTAACCAACCTTCCCACAAGAGGCAGATATACTGAGCTGATCTTTACAAACATGAGTAAAAACTGCTCACCACTGGGAGTATATCCTCATTGTTGCAATCAAACCATATACTAATCACACTGGAGTTCTGATCCACATATGCAAAACCTCCAACACATCGATGTGTGGGAAATGTCCCTAGCAACCACAGTATCGACAGGATGCAGATCCCCCTAACAGTGATGATGTCAGGACTGTATAACTATATCACCTGTAGAAAGTCCTCCAGTAATTTGCATAGCTCTGCTAATGTGTCTCTAGTGTCATAACAGTTAGGGGGTTTGAATCCTGCAAAGTGAGTGTGGTTTATGTGTGCACTATGCTGGGAGGGTTAACATCCTTTGCAACTGGGAGAACACACCACAGGATGATCATCCACTCACACAGATGATGTCAGCACCCTAAGCATTAGTAAAGATTTCTCCAACTACTGCAAATAGCACACTCTGCTAATGTGTCTGTTTCTACTGTCATTGCACAGTTAGGTAGGGTTTGAATCTTGCAAATGGAAAGTATGTGTTTTACTGTTGGTGGGTTAGTGTGTGACAATGAAACATCTTTGCATGGCACACTGCAGGATGGTCATTCCACTTAACAAGCAGTGATGTTGATAGCACCTATACAAACAAAACTACCAGAAGGTGTTGGTACTGATAACACATGTAAGGTAACACTTGTTCAAGCATGTCCACAAAACGGAGTAGGATAATAAACAATTCTTTATTCTATACAGACAACATGACAACAGACAACCAACTGCCAGTACTCAGTATAGTGTTACCTGCTACTGTAACACGCACATGAATAACATACCTAGATAGTGAAAGCCTGAATGTGTAAGTGTGTGGATGTGGGATGTGTCTGTGAAAGCATTGCATGGGAAACATCAATCAGGGTACTACAGTACCGATGCATTACATCTTCCAACTGATGAGGTTGCCTTATAACCCTGTGATCAGGGGAAAGGATGCCAGTAGTAAACAACATAGTGCACTTCAAATGTGTACCTGTCATGTATCAACAGCTACTAGGGTGATAAATAATGAATGGCAGCAGGTGCATGTGTGTGGGTAGCAGGGTGTGTATAAATGCATAACAGATACATGTAGCTGAATCACATACAGATGCACATTGCCATAGTCTTATATGTACAGTGGTACACTTTAAGTAGTATGGGCAGATAACAATTGAGGACACATACAGTTACTGCAGCAGGACTGATGGGATATACACACATTATACTGCAACACACAACAGTTACCAACATGTTACTACTTATACACATCTATAGTCACCCTGTGCATCAGCAACGTGTTTACCACCTGCACCACATGTTGTAGTATGCAGGAGGTGGCACAGTGTCATCATGCACAGGGTATTATGCCCTGCCGGGTAACACCAATTGACATGTGTGTATGTGTGTTTGTGACAGCAGTACATGGACCGTTGTTGGTGCAGTGTGTGTGTGTGTATGTGACTCCTGAGATTTTCAAATCCGAATTTCAGAACCGAAGTCTTCATTAAAGCTAAGTACCCCGTTTGGGAAACTTTTTTCTTGTTCCAGACCAATGTCAGAAAAAGTTAGCAATTGTATTTCTTGTGGGAAGCAAATACCTCATAAGGATTTTCACTCTTACTGTATTCCTTGCCTAGGCCCTGATCACAGCATTGTTAGCTGTCTGTTTTGTGCTAGATTTAACCAACGCACTATTAAGCGTCGGTTCGATTTTGCATTTCATTACTTTGGCCAAAGATTTAATTATATAATGCCGTTGGACCAGCCGACAACCGGAGTTTACAAAAAACGCAAGGACAAGGAAGAGGATAGGCATCCGAGGTCCAAACCCGACGATCAGACCTCTGCTAGGCCAGTCGCCGGTACTCAGTGAGGTGCTTTCGCAGCCCCTGGCGCCCACTACCTCAGAGCCCCAGGCCGCTTCTGACTCCCACGTAGATCCGCTGGGCTTCTGGATACTCAAGGTATTGAACACTCAGAAAACATTCCCTCAGATGGGTCCGGAGCTGCTGAGCAGGCATCGGCTTCTGAGGGTGTCTTCAGACCTACACAGCTATATATTAAGCCATCTTCAGCTTCAAAGACTAAAGCAGCTCTAAAGACAAAGAAACAAGTACAGCATTCTCCTACTCAGACTTCCATGCCTAAAGAACAGATGCTCAAAATGGCTGAAGACCTAATTACTTTGATCAGGGGCTCCCATCCCCCTCCTGATAAGAGGCCTACGCAAGTGACTGAGTATGATTCTTCTGATCAGGTTTCTATTTCCTCTGACTCTTCTTCTGAACAGGATTACTCCATGCTTCCCTATGAGGATTCTGATGCTGAAGAATCCATTCCTTCAGCCTCTCCTCCTGAGGATTATTCTTTTGGGGAAACCCTACATACCATGAGGGAGCATTTCCACTGGGAGAGCCAAGATTATTCTGAATCTAAGAAAAGGCTCAGAGACTTTCTGCTACTTCCTCTGCACAGACCCCTTGGTATTCCACCTGTTCTAGACATTGTAGCTGATGTATTTTCAGAGTCCAGCCTGTCCCCTGACTCTCTACCCCCTGCACCTGCTAAGCCAGATAGATACTACAGGGTCCCAGATTCTCTCAAATTCCTATATAAAAACCCCGCTGCTGACCCAGAAACTATATCTCAGGGTCCCAAAGGGGTTAAAGCTTCCACTACAAAAAACCCTGTCCCCTCTGATAGGGATTCTAGGGCTCTAGACAGATGGGGGAAAAAGTCTGCACTTCTGCTACCCTGGCTGTAAGGGCTTTAAATTGTCAGTTTCATATGCTTAAATATCAGCAATATTTAATGTCACTGCTTAAACAGAAATTGTTGACAAATACTGCATGTTCAGAGAACAGGGAATTGCAGGATTTATTGCATGCAGCTGAACAAGTGGGAAAGCATACTTTGCAATGTGGTTATGATTCACTGGATGCCTCTTGCAGGGCCGCTGTTACAGGATCTGTTATTAGAAGGCATGCTTGGTTAAAGGAACAGAATCTGCCTGATCATGTTAAAGCAAAATTATTAGATGCACCATTACAGCATGATACTTTGTTTGGCACTAGAGCAGAAGAGGTGCTGAAAAAAATGGAGGATAAAGCAAAATCCATGCAAACAGTCAAGGATTTCTTACAGCTACAGCCACCCAGGTTTAGCAGGAACTGGCCTTCTAAAAATTGGTCATTTCCAGTGTCAGACAGACCACAAAGAGGCAGATACAGGCATCCCAGAGGCAGATCTCAGCCCCAAGGCTCATACAGGCCTAAACAATGGTGTGCTCCTACCTCCAAAAGCGGAGAAGACAAATCAGAACCTTACAGGAAACAGTCCCAATGACTTCCCTCTACCAGATCCAAGCACTTTTCTTTTGGCAGCCCCCTTAGGGGGAAAACTAGCACTTTTTTCATCAAATTGGCATATGGTTACCCAGGACAAATGGGTCCTGAACATAGTGTCCCAAGGCTACAGGTTCCATTTTCACACTACCAAGGTCAAAAGGTATGCCAGACCTGCCACACAATCAATGGGCAGAGGCACAAAAACAAATTACAGCCCTCATGGACATGATGGCCATTCAGCGAGTACCACAACAAGAGCAGGGGCAAGGATTTAACTCCAGACTTTTCCTAGTACCCAGAAAGGACAGAACCTGGAGACCAATACTGGACCTGTCTATACTAAATACGTTTCTGGAAGTTCCAAAATTCAAGATGTTGACTCTACAGCAGCTACTGCCCATGCTGGGCAAAAAGGCTTGGCTTGTAACTTTGGACCTAAAAGAGGCATACCTTCATGTCCCAATCAGTCTTGCAGAGGATACCTCAGATTCATAGCTGGCTCAATGCATTACCAAATGTCCTTCAAGGATGCATCTGCAGTCCTTACAAATGGGTTGTCCTGTCGTCAGGCAGCCCTTCGGTCGGCCGGATTCCAAAGTCTGGGTCTGGCTTCGGCTGGTGTCGCACTTCACCCGACGTCACTGCGGCAGTTTTTCGGTTATAAAGGCATCAGCCGACGCCATTTTCCTCAGTCTTTCTTGCCGCGTGGCGCCCGAAGCAGAAGCTGTTCGCAAGTGCCGGTCGGTCAGATCCAGAGATTACTACTACCGAATACTACTTCGAAGACTTCTATAAAGCTAAGTACCCCGTTGGGGACTCTTTCTTGCCTCAGCCGATGTCAGAGAAAGTTAATAACTGTTTATCTTGTGGGAAACAAATACCTCATAAAGATTTCCACTCCTATTGCCTACATTTAGGCCCAGACCACGACGTAGCAGCTTGTCTAGCCTGTGCTTCTTTTAACCGACGGATGCTTAGACGTCGGTCGGACTTTGCTGAGCAGATTTTCGGCTCCGATTTTGCCTACATTATGCCGTCGGATCCCCCGACTACCCAAATAACCAAAAAACGCAAAGAAAAGGACCGACACTCGCAGTCCGCGGTTTTGGCCGAAACCGCGGTTAAGCTAACCTAGAGTGTCTCGGTTTCGGCCGAAACCGAGCAAGCGGTTCTTTCTTCAGCCGATAACTTGCCTTCTACCGAGGCCTCTTCCAGCCTGGTAGAAACGGCTTCTGAAATCCAACCTTCGGTTGCGGTTTCACAGGATTTATCAGACACCATTCCCCTGGATGTCTCTACCCCTGTACGTGGAGCTGCTAGGCCTCCCCCAGCCATGTCTATTAAGGCCTTTGCCAGGGCTAAAGCAGCCAAAGCATCAAAATCTGTGCCTGCCAAGCCCCCCTCTCACAGGCCCAGCACCAGCTCCCATATGCTTACTTTGGCTGAGGATCTCATCTCTTTAATCCGTGGAGCCCAGCCTCATCCTGACAGGGCCTCTCTCCCTCCTCCAGAAAAAAGGCCTAGAGCAGAGCCCCCTGAGCCAGTATCCACAGATGATTCCTCTGATGACTCGGAACATACAGACCCTCCTGAGGCTTCTTATTCTCCTTACGAAGACTCCGATGCTGAGGAGTCCATCCCTTCAGCCTCTCCTCCTGAGGAATTTTCCTTTGGGGAAACCTTACATGCTATGAGGGAACAATTCCAGTGGCAGGGCCAAGATTTCTCAGACCCTAGAAAAAGGCTTAGGACCTTCCTACATTTGCCACAGCATAGGCCTTTAGCTATACCTCCAGTTCTCCCTGTTGTTGATGATGCATTTAATGATGCTTGCACTGCTCCTGATTCTTTACCTCCGGCCCCTACTAAGCCCGATAGGTACTACAGGGTCCTGGACACTCATCACCACTTATATAAGGCTCCTTTAGCGGATCCAGAGACTATCTCCCAGGGTCCTAAAGCTGTAGCAGCTACTTCTTCTAAAAACCCCCTCCCCTCAGAAAGGGAATCCAGGTCCTTAGAGAGATGGGGTAAAAAAGTTTACACCTCTGCTACTTTGTCAGCTAGAGCTTTGAACTGCCAATTTCATATGCTTCAATATCAAGAGTTTTGCTTGACCAGTTGATTAAAATGCTGTCCTCTGAAGAATCCTTAGATAAAAAGTATGTTCAAGATATGGTACATAACATACAGCAGGTTAGTAACCATTCTTTAAAATGTGGCTATGATGCACTGGAGGCTTCCTTTAGATCAGCCATGACTGGCACAGTTATCAGGAGGCATGCATGGTTGAAAGAACAGGCATTACCAGAACATGTCAAATCTAAGCTTTTGGATGCACCTATGGACAAGGTCAACTTATTTGGTTCCCCTGCACAGCAGGTGCTAAAAAAGATGGAAGAGAAAGCAAAATCTGTGCAAACAGTGGAAGATTTCTTACAAGTTCAACCTCCAAGGTTTAGCAGGAACTGACCCTCCAAGAATTGGTCCTTTCCGGACTCCTCTAAGGCACAAAGAGGCAGGAATAGGTGCTCTAGAGGCAGAAACCAATCCAGGGGTGCCTACAGGGGTCGCCAGTGGCAGGGTAACAACCAACGAGGCACAGATACAGCCACCACCACTACAACAACTCAATCACAGTGACTTGGCGGTGGCACCGCCTACCAGGGAACAACTAGAAGCACCCTTGGGCGGAAAGCTATCCTTATTTTCAAGAAACTGGCACTGCATTACAAGAGAAAAATGGATTTTACAAACTATAGACCATGGTTACAGGTTCCATTTCCATACTGTACCAGGAAAGAGAGGAATGCCAAACCTTCCACCTACTCAAAGGATAGAAGCTCTAAAACAAATATCTCAATTATTAAGAATGAGAGCTGTGGAAAAGGTACCATCTATGGAGCAAGGGAAGGGATTTTACTCCAGACACTTCCTCGTACCACGAAAAGAAAACAAATGGAGGCCTATACTAGACCTGTCCGCTTTAAACACATTCCTCATTGTTCCAAAATTCAAAATGCTGACCTTACAGCAGCTTCTTCCCATGCTGGGCAAGGAGTCTTGGCTGGTAACTCTAGATCTCAAGGAAGCATACCTGCACATCCCCATAAGACCAATTTGCAGAAGATACCTCAGATTTCTTGCAGGATCAGAGCATTATCAATTCTCAGCATTGCCCTTTGGCTTAACTACTGCGCCCAGAGTGTTCACGAAATGCCTGGCATCAGTAATCGCTCATTGCAGACTTCAGGGGATTCAAATCTATCCCTACCTGGACGACTGCCTGATACAAGCGGACAACAAAAACAAACTGACAGAAGACTTACAAAGAGTCATCTACCTGCTGCAAGCCCTGGGATATACAGTCAATACAAAAAAGTCAAGGCTGATTCCATCCCAAAAAATAGCTTTTCTGGGTGCAGAACTGGACACATCAAAACAAATGGCATTTCTAACTGCAGAAAAGAAAGAACTACCACCTCTCTACTTCTTGGCTTTAACAAAGCAGAACCATCTAACTGCAAGAAAAGTGCTACAAGCTCTAGGCTTAATGGCATCCTGCATAATACTGGTCCCTCATGCCAGGCTGCATATGAGAAAGCTACAGTGGTACCTAAAGAATTTGTGGTCCCAGCACAAGCACAGCCTAGAAACAAAAATTCCAATGATACCATGCCTGAAGCAAGAGTTCCTATGGTGGGCTCAGGCCTGCCAATCAAACATAGGATTGCCCTTCTGCAAAAGTCAACCAAGACAAACCATCACGACAGATGCCTCAGACCTCGGTTGGGGGGCACACATGATGGACAAGTGCATTCAAGGCCTATGGACTCAAGACCAGCTGCATCTGCACATAAATCTAAAAGAAATGTTGGCAGTAAAATTGGCAATCCAGGCATTCAGACCTTTTCTCCAAGAAGGCCAGTTGATGATAAGGACAGACAACACCACAGTAATGTGGTACATCAACAAACAGGGAGGCACACACTCATACCCTCTATGCCGGCTGGCACTGGACCTATGGGATGTGGCTCTAAGCTACAACATTCAGTTACAGGCAATTTATGTACCAGGGAAAGAGAACATTATAGCAGACATATTAAGCAGAACTACAACAGATGCCCACGAATGGATGCTGCATCCGGACATCTTCAAATCCATCACAAGAAAATGGGGATTACCACAAATAGACTTGTTTGCTTCCCCACTCAATCACCAGTTGAAGAAATTCTGCACAAGGACTTACCACCCACTTGCTTGGAAGGTGGACTCCCTATCTTTCAGTTGGAAAAACCTGACAGCATACGCATTCCCACCACTTCCTTTGATGCACAAGGTGCTTCTGAAGATCAAAGAGGAACGTCCGAGGATCGCTCTGATAGCCCCAGACTGGCCAAGGCAACATTGGTATCCACTGCTGAGGAGCATGTCCAGGGAACAAATATGGACACTTCCCCTGATCCCATTACTGCTAACACAGAACAACTACAACATCCTGCATCCAAACCTAAAAACTCTGCAACTAACTGCCTGGAACATCACATAACTGCGATTAACCCAAATTTATCCCAAAGGGTTAAAGACATAATCATGGAGGCTCGTAGACCTTCAACAAGAAAGAATTATGCAGCAAAATGGAAAAGATATCTCATCTGGAGTACTGCAAAGGGGCAAGATGTGACACTGGTGAACATAGCCAACATCCTGGAGTACTTGGCGGAGCTCTTCCATACAGGCCTGTCCTACTCTTCTATCAAGATTCATGCATCAGCTATTTCAGCAGAATACAGCTTGGATCCTCCTGTCTTCTCGCATCCTCTGCTCAGACAGATGTTCTTCGTCTTCCATTGCTGCAGTCCTTACTATTGGGTATAGTCCGCATCCAGTCGGCCCGAATACCAGAGTATAAGGCTGACGTCGGTCAGGGCGCATTAGACTGACGTCAGTACGTCAGGGTACTAATGCGCATGACCGGCGTCATATCCTCAGTCTTTTTTGCCGCGTGATCCGATGCAGAAGCAGTTTTGCGAGTGCAGGTTGGCGTTCTGAAATATTTCCGAAACCGGAGTTTCAGACCGAATCAGAGTTGGCTAAGTACCCCGTTGGGGAACATTTTGGTTTTTTCTTGCCTCAGTATTTAACCGGATGTCAGAAAAAGTGAATAACTGTATTTCTTGTGGGAAACAAATACCTCATAGGGATTACCATACATTATGTATACCTTGTTTAGGGCCTGAGCACGACGTTGTTGGTTGCCGCTCTTGTGCTAAGTTTAACAAACGCACTATTAAGAGGAGGTTAGACTGTGCCAGATTAGTGTTTGGGAAGCGTTGCAATTATAAAATGCCGTCGGATGCTCCGGCGCCCGCTTCATCCTAGACGCGCAAGGACAAAACAGCGAAGCCTAGGGTTGATGAACCGGCAGTCCCAGACGTCGGTTCTTTAGATGGCTCAGTGGAGCCAGAGGTTTTGCCAGGAGTTTCTATAGAGTCTCAGGCAGAAACTTTACTGTTACAGGATGTGCCCTCTCAGGAGGCAGGCCAGGCTGAGGGGGCTTCTCAGGTAACTATTCTTCCCTCTCTTCCCAAAGTAGTTAGAGCCTCTCCTTCTGTTGCCAAAACTTCTTTTAGAGGTAGGCCAACTTCAGCTTCAGTAGGGGCTTCTCCTAGCCTTTCGGGTTCTGTACCTAAGAAACATATGCTTAAAATGGCAGAAGATTTGATTACTATGATTAGAGGTTCTATGGGCCCTCCTGATAAGAGGCCTAGAGTGGAACCAGAGTTTGACAGTTTTGAACAGGGTTCCGGGGCTTCTGAATCTTCTGCGGAAGATTTGCAGGAGTATCCTCATTATTCTGATTCTGATGTGGATGATGCCACTCCTTGACTTATCCTCCTGAGGATTTTTATTTTCAGAGACTCTGCATTCCATGAGGGAGCACTTTAAATGGGAAGGCCAGGATTACTCTGATTCCAGGAAGAGGCTTAGGGAATTCTTGTTTTTACCCCAGCATAGGCCCTTAGCTATACCTCCTGTGTTGAATGTGGTGGAAGATGTTTTTGCAGAGGCTTCCCTGAACCCTGATTCTTTGCCTCCTGCTCCTGTTAAACCTGATAGGTACTATAGGGTGCCCGAAGCTCATAAGTATTTGTTTAGGAGTCCTAGGGCGGACCCAGAAACTGTTTCTCAGGGGCCTAAAGGTGTTAAAGCCTCTGTGGTTAAAAATCCTGTTCCCACTGACAAAGAGGCAAGGGCGTTAGATAGGTGGGGTAAGAAAGTGTATACTTCTTCCACTCTAGCCATGAGAGCGTTGAATTGTCAGTTTCACATGCTGAAATATCAAAATTATCTCCTTTCACAATTGAAATCTAAGGTGGATGCTTTGGCGGAAGGTATTGATTGTAAAGACTTGCTGGATTTAGTTTGTGTCTGAACAAGTGGGCAAGCATTCTTTGCAATGTGGTTTTGATGCTGTGCAGGCCTCCTCGAGGGTGGCTGCCACTAGTTCTGTTCTTTGCAGGCATGCCTGGTTGAGGGATCAAAATTTGGCTGAGCATGTTAAGACAAGGATTTTGGATGCTCCTTTACAGTCTGATGTGTTGTTTGGTTCACCTGTGGAAGCAGTTTTAAAGAAAATGGAGGACAAAGCTAAGTCTATGCAAACTGTTAAAGATTTTTTGCAGTTACAGCCACCGAAGTTTAGTAGAAATTGGCCTGCTGAGGGGTGGACATATCCTGCTTATGATTCCCAGTCTAGGGGTAGGTCTAGACGTGGTAGGGGCAGGGCTCCAGGTTCTTTTAGGCCTAGAACAGGGAGTTCACCTGCTCAGACTTCTGGTGAGGGCAGGGGTCAGTCCTTTCGTAAACAGACCCAATGACCTGCCTTTTCTACTGTCAGTAGATTCTCGTCTGGCAGCTCCTTTGGAAGGACAACTATCTCTTTTCAAAGGAAATTGGGATTTAATTACTCAAGACAGATGGGTGTTGGACATCATTCTACCGGTCCCTGTGTCAGAAAGGGGCCTAGGATTTTATTCTCGCATGTTCCTAGTACCAGAGAAGGGGAACACGTGGAGACTGCTTTTGGATTTATCTCTCCTCAACACTTATCTGGACATTCCCAAGTTCAAGATGTTGACGTTACAACAGCTTTTACCCCTGCTGGGCAAAGATCACTGGATGGTAACTTTAGATCTCAAGGAAGCTTACCTTCATGTGCATATCAGGCTAAGTTACAGGAAGTATCTGCGGTTTCAAGCTGGAGATTCTCATTATCAGTTCTCTGCATTGCCCTTTGGCTTATCTACTGCGCCCAGGATGTTCACAAAGGTTCTGGCTCCAGTGATAGCTTACTTCAGGCTACAAGGACTTCAAATCTATCCTTATTTAGACGACTGCCTGATTCTGGCTCAAGAAAAGGAAGACCTTCTACAGCATCTGGAATATCTTATAGCAGTGCTAAGATGCCTAGGGTATTCTGTGAACGAAATAAAGTCCAGTCTAGTACCCTCTCACGACATGTGCTTTCTGGGTGTGAGACTGAATACAGCAGCCCAGATGGCCTTTTTAACCCCGGACAAACAAAAGAGTCTGTCACTTTACTTCCATCAACTATCTCATCCGTCCGTGCTGACTGCAGAGACAGTCCTTCAAGCATTAGGGTTCATGGCATCTTGTATTCTGGTGCTTCCCAATGCCAAACTGCATATGAGGAAGTTACAATGGTATCTCAAAATGTATGGACACAGCACTGCCAGAATTTAGACACTGTCATTCAAATAATACCTTGCCTTCAAAGAGTATTTTTGTGGTGGGCTCAGGAATGTCACCTAAACAAGGGACTCTCTGTGACCCGGCCAGAGGCGAGTCAGATTTTACCGACAGATGCCTCAGACATTGCTTGGGGAGCTCATCTAAATGTAAAGTGGATACAAGACAAGTGGCCTGCCAGACTACAGCATCTACATATCAACATAAAGGAGGTGTTAGCAGTCCAGTTCGCATTGCTGGCTTTCAAGGAGTTACTTCTTCCAGGGCAGGTGTTGATTCTAACAGACAACACAACTGTCATGTGGTACTTCAACAAACAAGGGGGAACACATTCTTATCCTCTATGCAGGCATGCAATGATTTTATGGGAGACTGCGCTACGCTTGCACCTAACTCTTCAGGCAAGGTTTCTGCCAGGAGCACAGAACTCCTTAGCAGATGTGTTAAGCAGACAAATCATGGATCCCCACAAGTGGAAACTGGATCTTCATGTATTTCAGAAATTGACAGTGTCATGAGGAACTCCAGACATAGATCTGTTCGCTTCTCCACTAAACCACCAGCTGCCACAGTTTTGCACAAAGGGGTTTCATCACACAGCTTGGAAAGTGGATGCTCTGTCTTTCAGTTGGACAAACCTTCATCTGTATACCTTTCCGCCTCTGCCTCTTCTTCCAAAGGTACTGTTAAAAGTCAGACAGGACAGGCCAAGGATGATTTTGATAGCTCCAGATTGGCCTCGGCAACACTGGTACCCTCTACTACGGAGTCTGGTAAAGAAGCCTCCATGGCCTTAACCTTTGATTCCACATCTGTTATCCCAGCAGGACGGTCATCTGCTCAATGTCAAGCTTCACTCTCTTCATCTGACAGCCTGGCATATTCTGTGTTGAAACACAGCAGGTCTCAACTTCCTCAACAAGTTTTAAATGTGATTATGGAAGCTAGAAGACCTAGTACAAGGGAAGTGTACGCAGCAAAATGGAAGAGATTTTTATTTTGGTGTAAAGCAAAGAATTTGGAGATTTCTGAGCCTAATTTGAGTATGGCTCTTCAATGTCTTACTGAGTTACTGGACAAGGGTCTGTCCTTCTCTTCCATCAAGATTCATGCTGCAGCAATCTCAGCTCACTATGATTGTGACCCACCATTGTTTTCGCATCCTTTGTTCAAGCAGTTTCTTAGAGGGGCTAAGAATATAAGACCCCCACGTAGAGCTCCTACTCCTGCTTGGGATCTCAATTTTGTGTTGGAAAAACTTACTCTACAACCTTTTGAGCCTGCGGCTACTGCTGAATTGAAATATTTGTCATGGAAGACTGCTTTTTGTTGGCTATTACTTCTGCAAGAAGGGTGTCTGAGTTGCAGGCCCTTATGGCAGTCGAGCCCTTTTGATTTTCCATAAGGATAGGGTATCATTACGTACTAATCCTTCCTTTATGCCTAAGGTGGTTTCTAGTGTGGCTTTAAACCAAACTATTCATTTGCCTACCTTTTATGCAGACCCCCAAAATAAAGGGGAAAAGATTTTGCATACTTTAGATGTACACAGGCAATTGCGTTATTACTTAAGCAGGACTAAGGATTTTAGGCAGTCTCAGCAGTTGTTTGTTTCTTTTGCTTTGAATTCGCAGGGCAAGCCTGTGTCAAAACAAACTATTTCTAGGTGGATTGGCTTTTGCATTGCATTTTGTTATTCCCATCATGGCAAGGAGGTTCCAGCTGGGATTAGGCCTCTTTCCACTAGGGCTACTGCCACTTCAACAGCATTTCTACGGGGGGTGGCAACTAAGGATATTTTGGAAGCAGCTACTTGGAGTTCAGTGCATACTTTCTCTAAGCATTATCACCTTCCTATCTACTCTAAGTCTAGGGCTGGTTTTGCCACAGCTGTTTTGCAAGGCATGTTGTCAGCTCCTGCTTCTTTATGATTTGCCAGCCTCCCTTACCTCTGCTTTGGGATTCTACCCAATAGTAAGGACTGCAGCAATGGAAGACGAAGAACATAGTACAGTTTTGTACCTACCATAAATGTAGATGTTCGAGGATTCCATTGCTGCAGTCCAATTTACCCTCCCTCCTTCCCCTCTGTGTTTAGGGGTGGTTGTGTAGGTGATTTACCTGCTTATATTTTTGTATATATTCTTCATGTTTTGGTGCAGGTATTTTGGGCCTTGTCTTTTTAGGGTCTTCTGACATCTGGGGCAAGAAAAGACTGAGGATATGACGCCGGTCATGCGCATTAGTACCCTGACGTACTGACGTCAGTCTAATGCGCCCTGACCGACGTCAGCCTTATACTCTGGTATTCGGGCCGACTGGATGCGGACTATACCCAATAGTAAGGACTGCAGCAATGGAATCCTCGAACATCTACATTTATGGTAGGTACAAAACTGTACTTTTCTTAGAGGAATTAAAAATGTAAAACCTCCCAGGAAACCTCCATTACCAGCATGGGACTTGAACTTTGTGCTAGAAAAACTGACTCTTCCTCCCTTCGAACCAGCAGCAACAGCAGAATTACAATACTTATCCTGGAAGACTGCTTTCCTGCTGGCAATAACTTCAGCAAGAAGGGTCTCTGAACTACAGGCACTAATGGCAGTACAACCCTTCCTGATCTTCCATCAAGATAGTGTCCATGAGAACAAATCCTACGTTTATGCCTAAGGTGGTATCCAGAGTCTCTTTAAATCAGGCTATCCACCTTCCTACATTCTTCCCCAACCCACAGAACAGGGAGAAAGGCTCTTGCATACCTTGGATGTACACAGACAATTACGCTACTACCTGGACAGGACAAAAACAATAGAAAAACTGACCAGCTTCTGGTAGCATATGCAACAGGAAAGGAAGGAAAACCAATTTCTAAACAGACAATCTCCAAATGGATAGGAAATTGCATTAGATTTTGTTACTCCTACCATGGAAAGAAAACTCCAGAGAACATCAGGCCTCACTCCACAAGGGCTACTGCCACTACCACAGCTTTCTTACGAGGAGTGGCTACCAAGGACATTATAGAGGCTGCTACTTGGACCTCCGTGCATACATTTGCCAAGCATTACAACTTACCTCTATACTCTAGATCCCGTGCTGGTTTTGCCACTGCTGTTTTGCAAGGGATCCTAACTACACCATAATATCTTCTCATTTCCTCCTCCCTAGTTTAGCTATGGTATTCTACCCATTTGTAAGGACTGCAGATGCATCCTTGAAGGACATAGTACAGTTTTGTACCTACCATAAATGTAGATGTCCGAGAGGAATGCATCTGCAGTCAGGATTACCCACCCTCCTTCCCTCTGAGGTACTCCTAGGGTATTTGCCAATCTTCAGCTAGCTTGGGGGGGATCTATTATGGTGTATTTGTTTGTATATATGTACATACATGCTTATTTTGTGTGTTTGCTCTCTACTATTTGGAAACTATGACATTTATCCAAATTTAGCCATCCAAGAGGGCACCTGGCATCTGGGGCAAGAAACACTGAGGAAAATGGCGTCGGCTGATGCCTTTATACCCGAAAAACTGCTGCAGTGACGTCGGGTGAAGTGCGACACCAGCCGAAGCCAGACCCAGACTTTGGAATCCGGCCGACCGAAGGGCTGCCTGACGACAGGACAACCCATTTGTAAGGACTGCAGATGCATTCCTCTCGGACATCTACATTTATGGTAGGTACAAAACTGTACTTTCTCTGCACTGCCCTTTAGCTTATCTACTGCGCCCAGGGTCTTCACAAAATGCCTGGCACTAGTAATTGCATTTTGCAGACAAAAAGGAATTCAAATATATCCCTACTTGGACGACTGCCTAATTCAAGCAGAGAACAAAGACATCATTCTAAAGCATCTGGCGTTTGTAAAAAGATTACTAATTGGCCTAGGGTACACAGTAAATGAAAAGAAATCAAAACTAGTGCCCTCTCAAGAGAGAATATTCCTGGGTGCAAGCTTAAATACAACTGCCCAGATGGCTTATCTCACTCCAGACAGACAAAAGCAACTGACTACTTACTTCAAGAAATTGGCAACAAAAACCCACTTATCTGCAAGGAAAATCCTGCAGGTCTTGGGTTTCATGGCTTCTTGCATTCTACTAATTCCATATGCCAGACTGCATATGAGGAAACTACAATGGTATCTAAAAAGTGTTTGGACTCAGCATTCCCTGCCTGCAACAGGAGTTTTGATGGTGAGCAGAAGCCTGTCACCACAATAAGGGTCTGCCATTCAGTTTACCCACAGCCAGACAGACACTGACAACGGATGCATCAGATTATGCCTGGGGGGGCCCATATGGCAGGAAAATGTATTCCGGGCACATGGCCTGCAAACCAGATGCATCTTCACATCAATCAAAAAGAGATGCTCGCTGTTCAAAATGCCCTGACAGCTTTCAAGGATCTGCTTCATCCAGGACAGTTACTGATAAAGACAGACAACACTACGGTCATGTGGTACATAAACAAACAGGGAGGAACACATTCCTACCCCCTCTGCAGACAAGCAATGACCTTATGGGACACAGCATTGGCTTTTCAAGTTCACCTGCAAGCACAATTCCTGCCAGGAAAAACAAATACTCTGGCAGGCGAACTAAGCAGAAACCTCATGGATCCCCACGATTGGAAACTGGATCCACAAGTCTTCAACATAACAAGGAAATGGGGATGCCCAGACATAGATTTATTTGCCTCCCCTCACAACTGCCAATTGCAGAGATTTTGCACAAGGACTTATCACAAGCAAGCATGGAAAGTGGACACCCTATCCTTCAGCTGGAAACACCTAATAGTATATGCCTTTCCTCCACTGCCTCTCCTTCCCAGGGTACTTCTAAAGGTCAGACAAGAGAAGCCAAAAATGATACTGATTGCACCAGACTGGCCATGCCAGCACTGGTACCCAATCCTAAAGAGCTTGTCTCAAGGTCCAGCATGGATATTGCCTCAAACTTCTCACTTGCTGACCCAACAAAACTACCAGATCCTGCACAGCCAACTCAGGACCTTAAATCTGGCAGCATGGTGGATAATGTAGCCATTCAGAACACTCCTCTTTCAAAGGCTGTTATGGATGTTATCTTGGAGGCCAGGAGGCCCAGTGCCAGAAAATCTTATGCAGAAAAATGGAAGAGATTCTGTGCTTGGAACCAGGAACAAGGCATTGACACGTGTGTACCAAATATCCCTCAGATTTTACAATACCTAACTGAGATGCTGAACAAAGGCCTTTCTTTCTCATCAATTAAGATTCATGCCTCTGCCATTTCAGCCCATTACAATATGGAACCACCTATCTTTTCTCATCCTTTAATAAGGCAGTACCTCAGAGGGGCCAGAAACATTAGGCCTCCAAGAAGAGCACCAATTCCGGCCTGAGACCTCAATTATGTTTTGGAAAAACTCACACTGCCTCCTTTTGAGCCAGCATCAACAGCAGACATAAAAATCTTATCCTGGAACACAGCTCTGCTCCTAGCAATAACCTCTGCAAGGCAAGTGTTGGAGTTACAAGCACCCATGGCTGTGGAACCTTTCATCATTTTTCATCCAGACAGGGTTTCTCTGAGGAAAAACCCTACATTTATGCCTAAGGTGGTGTCCAGTGTGGCCCTCAACCAAACCATTCACTTGCCTACCTTTTATCCAAATCCACAGAACAAGGGTGAGAAAATTCTGCATTCTTTGGACATACACAGGCAGTTACTCTTCTACTTGGACAGAACTAAAGCTTTCAGAAAAACTGAGCAACTTTTAGTGTCATATGCTGCAGGATCACAAGGAAAGGCCATCTCAAAACAGACTATTTCTAAATGGATAGGCCATTGCATCCGTTTCTGCTATTCTCAACATGGCAAATCAGTGCCTAAGGGCATTAGGCCTCATTCCACCAGAGCAGCAGCCACTTCAGCAGCCTTCCTCAGAGGAGTACCAGCCAAAGATATCTTAGAGGCTGCAAATTGGAGTTG
Source organism: Protopterus annectens (assembly GCF_019279795.1). Lineage (NCBI taxonomy): Eukaryota > Metazoa > Chordata > Ceratodontiformes > Protopteridae > Protopterus > Protopterus annectens. The sequence continues at coordinate 782,113,270 of NC_056737.1, read as the reverse complement.
AGTGCACACCTTCACAAAGCACTACCACTTACCTCTTTACTCTAATTCCAGAGCAGGCTTTGCCACTGCTGTTCTGCAGGGCCTCATAGCCTCTCCTAATCCTATTTAGCCCAGCCACCCATCCTCTGCTTTGGGATTCAACCCAAGAGTAATGACTGCAACAGTGAAACACGATGAACATAGTACAGTTGTGTACCTACCATAAATGTAGATGTTGGTGTATTCACTGTTGCAGTCCAGGTTACTCACCCACCATCCCCCTTTTTTCTTTGCTGGGACTTATCTGTACTCTATCCTATACAACCTATGTGGTGTATTTGCTTGTAGATGAAGGAAATTTTGTGCATGCATACTTGTTGGCATAATTTTCAGCCTACCAAATTTGGGGGCACCTGACATCTGGGGCAAGAAAAACTGAAGAAAATGGCGTTTGCTTCATCTTTTATACCCCTGGCGCACTGACGTCAGGGAAGAGGCGACAGCAACTGACGCCGGACCTAGACTTTGGAATTCTGGCCGACTGAGGGTAGCCTGCCAGCAGGATAACCCAAGAGTAATGACTGCAACAGTGAATACACTCGAACATATACATTTATGGTAGGTACACAACTGTACTGTACTGTTTTGTGCTTAATGCCTCTCCATATTTTCATCTTTGATGAGGGGATAAACATTTAAGAGCAGTTCTGCTTGCTTTTGTGCTCTCATTCACAGCTGTCATGCTGATCCATTTATAAGGGGAAAATTAAAAAAATATATATCAGTCGCTTCTGTGGTCAATGTAACCTATCAGTATTTAAAAAAACACGAGGCTAAACACGTTCCTAAAAATGTTTTGCTCCGCAACTGTAGTTATGTTTTGAGGACCTGTGGCTGCTGTTGACAGTTATCCACAACTAATCATTGTAAAAATTAAGTTTTGAAAAAATAAAAACTGATGTTTGAGGTATTCTGTAGTTAAAAAATCAGTAGGAACCACTACTGGAATTTTGAGTTCACACAGGGAAGCGAAACATAAATGGGACAGGAAACTCAGGGGAAGGAAAAAAATATGTGGGGATGGACAGACTGTGATGTCACAAAATGGGAGGTAGTTAACGCTGTGGGAGTCTACGTTTACATTTCGGTCCGAGGCAAGAAATTGATTTTTGAAACGAGATAGTGTCCCTTTAAACCTTAAATTACTACTTCAGAAACTCCATGTGAATGCAGTCAGGTAAGGCCATGGCTATAGTGCATCAAAAAGAAATGTCCCTCTGTCAAAGGAAATGCTTGAACAAGGGAAAATTAGTCAAGCCCCCTGCTGAGAGCTGCCAATCACAGGAATTAAGAGCTCAAATTACCCTCAGGACTTTGACAACTAGGGAAGCTAAGTGTTACGGGAGAGGGAAGAACTAGATGGACTGGAATTCAGTACATCACAAATTAGTGCCATTTAAGCATAATTAACAAATCAGCAGTAAAAAGCACTTGTCTGTTCTGTGACATTTGCACTGCTTGTTTTAAGTAGTCATTCAGCAGCAGGGAATGTTACAAAGGACTGACTCAGAGAGCAGTGTATGCATGTAACACCTATGGAATGACAAGAGCTTTAGGCAAAGGGAGGCCTGCATGATGTAACACTTTAGAGCCAAACACTGCATTCTGGGATAATGAGAGGCAAACAGACTCTAAAATTGCGTATAAAATATTTTAAATGCTGTAAATAGTCCGAGTGCTGTTAAAATGTAGGAAACATCAAGACATGACAAAATAAACATGTTTTTTGAGCATGTGGGTGCGGTACTCCTTTAAGAGCCTTAAGGTAGCTGATAGGGGGTTCTGTTGGCAGTGATAACTACCTTATAATTTGGGCAGAAGGAGGCATACCTAGTAAACCTGTGCCAGCCTTTTGTGTGTGTGTGCAAAAAAATCTCCAAGAGTGTGTCAGCTACTAGGGACATGAAGCACTGATTGGACAGATAATGTTGGAGGACTTTGCTTGGAACCCTGGCTAAGGACTCGACTCTATAGCTGTGCCAGTGTGGAGTCTTATTGGGGATCTGGAGAAAAAGGGAGAAACCAGCCCCAGACTGATTATGGTCTCTGTGTACTCTTGAGGGAAATTTCACTTGATGCAGAGAGCTGCATCTGGAAGTACTGTGTATACTTGTCATCCTCTCAGTGAATGTCCCCCACTGTTGCCAGTGGTGAGGACTGAGGCTCCTTCATTACTGTTTGGCAGTGGTGAGTCATCGTAGCAGGTTTTTAAGTAAGGCCCCAAATGATCATCTGATCTAAGGATGATGCCATTAAATCCTCCCATTTACATTTCTTAAGTGCCAAAGTGCTGTAAAAAGTGCTATTTTAAAGTGCATAAACACAGTAGTCTAAAAGTGAGAGATTCATTCACTAAAAGCTCTGAATAAATGCATTTAAATGTGTGTGTGTGTGTGTGTGTGTAATATATATATATATATATATATATATATATATATATATATATATATATATATATTAAAAATACAATCAGAAGAGTAAAAATAAAAGTAAAAATACAATTTTCATTGAGATTTTTGACATAGAGATACCCAAATGGAAATAATAATAATGCTTTATCTGGTTAAAGGTTTCTGCTTTGATTGAGCAGTCATTATCCCAGCCTGGCCAGTTGCAAATATTTAAAAGTAGCTGCCAAAATAATTATTTTTCCTTTAAAACCAGTGCCTATGGAGCCCCTCTTATACTGATATTGACCTTCTCTATAACCATGTATTTGAAATGGTGGTTAGGGTACATGTGAACATGTTTTGGTAATGCTTTAATGAGATGTATTCTTTTTAAATTATTTGTGTTCATAAATCTGGTCCTGAAATCTAAATTCCGTTTTGCCTATATAAAAAATATGGGCAGGACTGGCATAATCCTACATATGCAACTCCCTTGGACTCCCCGTTGTATCTACCCTTTATCAGATGCTCCTTACCACAGATGTTGAGAGTCACCAGTAAAAATATGCTTACAATATGAGCAGTGCCCACATTTTTCACAGTAGGGATAAGATTGTTTTAATGTGTATTGCTTGTCATATTCTCCAGGATAGTTTTAAAATTAGAGCCCCTCTGGTATACTATAGTGAGTATTTCACCTATTTGATTTTAAGTAGAATATCATCACACACAATAACCCAGTTTCTGTTTAAAATCCACAAGTGTTTTAGAATCACTGCTAAAACATGTAATAAAACTAGTGGTTGGGCTAAAGTTGTATTGTGTTCCATTCAGCCTAGAAGATTGTGTACAAGATTTAAGCCCTACAAGTGAAGTATTTGAAATAGGTCTGGAATGTCCTGCTGTTTTTACTGTATACTTCTCTCTTGTTAATTCTTGAAGCGGATTTGGACTTTGTCAACCTTATCCTTCCAGAAGATAAAGATATCATCGTCCAGGTAGCGGACATAAAACCAGAAGGATACCTTCACATAATTTTCAAATAGAAACTTACACTCCCAATGGGCCATGACTAGGTTTGCAAAAATATAGCCGCAAGGTGACCCCATGGCTACCCCACTCTTCTATAAATAATTTCCATCAAATAAAATGTAATTTGTATTCAAAACCAGGTGAAACAACTCCTCATAGAGATTGGTCTCATCTTGGGGGACCCCTTTCTGGAACAAGAATTCAGTAACCCATACAATACCTATGTCCTGGAGGATAACTGTATAGACGTCCTTTACATCATTTTTTTTTTTATTATGATAGACATCCTTTTGTTCATATTCAACTTTGTTAATCAACTCTAAAAAAAAATGCCAAGAATCCCTACAAATGTGTTTCATTTTCAATTTGCTGTGTAGGTGTTTAGCACAGGCAGATTTTATTGAATTGTGCCCGTCCACTATGAGATGCATCGGAGGGTTATTGATATTTTTATGGATTTTTCGTACTCCAAATAGAGTTGGTGTGAATAGGGTGGTCTTGTTAAAATAGTTGAAAGTACCTAGGTCTATGCGTCTATCAATGAACATGTCCTTGATTTGTGTACCAGTGCTTCTGTATGCTCTGTTCAACTGATTCTTTGAAACAAGTTCGTAGGTGTCACTGTTTACAATTTCAAGCATTTTATTATTGTATTCATGCACATACATGATAACAAGCCTATCCCCTTATCCGGTTTCATGATTCTAACATTCTTTTAAAAAAATGCAATAAATCAACTTTGTGCTTGCTTAAGCTGAATTCACAATGCCTATGTTGTTTTAACAAGTCTCTGATATCTAATTTGCATACATTTTCGAAAAGTTGCAATACCGGATGCAGGGGTGGGTTGAATGTGCTTGAAATACGCAAATCATCAGTAGGGATATTACCATCAAAAGTAAGTTTTTCTTAAATACATTTTTAAATCCAACAAAGTCTTAGCCACATTGTCTGTCTCAGATGGAACAAATGTAAGTCCTTTTGAAGGACATGCTGCAAAAATTGTAAATTTTAAAGTCCCCTTCCTGGTTGTGAATTATTTCAAAAGTATGTAGTGGGACCATGTTTGTTGAAACAGTCCTTTGTTAGTTTTTCCGTCCTCTATATATCTGCTGTGGTTGGTTCGGCTGTTGGGGCTGGAACCAATTGCTTGACCTCCATTGGTTTCTCCTGGGAGATGTCCGAAAACCCCGGTTATTCATTGTGATCATCACAGTTTCTTTCCCTTATCCTTTCTGAGCGTCCCAAGGGTGGAAATTTTGTGGGGTCAGATAAAGGAAAAGCAGGCTCGTTATACTCTTGACCATTGCCACCATTAGTCGTGGGTTTGTTCTGATGAATAGTGTTACTGTTAAATTCAACATGTTGCCAGTGCCTCCCTTTACCCAAAATCTGGGATGGTGGGGGATTAGGGTACACAATACCTTTGACATAATCAATCCTGTTTCTCAATTTTTGTTGCTTTCAAACGCTCTGATTGGTGGTCAGTACTGTTGAAAATTCTTACCTGTTCGAATTTATATATATTGGATATCCTGCTTTATTAGGTTATCTAGAAAGAGTTCCACAGCTAACTTTTCAATAAGTTTAATATTGTTTAACCAGCAATTCGAGCAACTCGCACGCTTGTTTATCAGATAGGATCAGAAGGTCAAGATGAATGGGGAGTTTTTCTCCAGGCCTTTCAGAAATCACCAGATTTTCAGTCCTTTGGGTACTTATTTATTTTTGATACATTCAACAAAATAAGAATTTTCAACCTGAAGTTTTTTTTTTATTTCAGCAATTTGTAATCATTCAGTTTTTCGTAAAAGGTAGAATGCTTAACTATTGGCTCTGCATCGTATTTCAATCCTTTCTGCAACCATTAATTTAAGACAGGAACATCGCCGTGAAAAGGGCGATACCTCACCAGAAAATTTCCAAGAGGGTTTCAAACTGCATGGATTTCTGCTTGTTGCTTAGATGCCTTAACATCACCCAAAACTTGGCAATACCTCACTGGACCATTAGAATTACTAGCAAACACACTGTCTGTCTGTAAATGATTAGTTTGAGCTGTACCTGTGCCATGCAGAACAAGTAAAGTCAGTAGAAAAAATTGCAGGTTGCCCTTGTAATTGGGAGGGTTGAAAAACAGTTGTTACCTTTGTAGTTCTGAGAAAGAATGTCTTTGTGAAAGCTGTTGAATAAGCAGTGTGAGATTCCCAATATTCTTACTGGTAGCTTCAAGAGAAAAGTTCAGATATAGCAGTATCCCCCACAGCAGCCATAACGTGTAGATAGTGAAATGAACAATCCAAAGCAGCAGAGACAAAAAGCAAACTTGTAAAACAAACTGTTAGCTGCCAGAAGGAGAAGCCACAAGTTTCTTGTGAGAACTTTTATTCTTCAGAAATGAGCACTTTCATCCATGTAACAGTAATGAACTTCTTCAGATAAGTTTAAATAAAACAAAAGGCAGGTTTTTAAATGAGGCCCCAAATGATCATTTGATCTAAGGATGATGTAATTCTTCTTCTTTCGGCTTATCCCGGTTAGGGGTCGCCACGTCATTAAACCCTCCTATTTACATTTCTTAGGTTTCTGGCCATCCTGACTGAGGGAATGGCTTCGGCCCTTTCCCTGTTGGGCTGTGCTTCCCAAGTTGACCACCACTCAATCAAATGTAGCTGTGATGTAATGGATGCGTCTTCCAAGGCTGGTGCCTTTGGTTCAGTAATGAGACATTATTCTTGGCTGTGTCTTCAGGCTTTGACTAATGACATTAAGGCCAAACTTTAGATGATGCTTTAGATTAAAAAAATAAAATAATAAACTTTTGGATTTGTTGCAACTGAAGTTTTCAAATCTCTCCAAGACAATGGTAAAGGCTCGCAGGAGCTGAAAGCTTTTTGTTTCTCCTCTTCCCAAATTTCAGAGGAACTATCACTCTAACTCTGCCTTTATTTGTAGACAATCTCACCTTCCTAAGGGCAAGAAGGGTTCTAGGCATGTGCCTCCTGCTAGGTCTAAGCAGACTTTTCCCTCTCAGAAACCTACATTCCAGAATAAGCCTAGTTCTGTTTGGCAGGTTGGTTCCTCCTGCCATCAGACAGGTTCTCTTGTCTCTCTGTCTGTCTTCCTGTTCCAGATTGGCTTCAGATCACTTCAGACTCTCACATTTTGTGTATTATCCTTCAGGGAGATTTCATGTTTTGGAAATCCTTCCTTTCTTTTTTGGCATTCATCAACCTCGTTGGAAACAGCTCTTTCATTTTCCAGAGGTGGTTCACTCTGTTTTTGGCACAAGTCACCATTTAGACCATGCCTCCTCTCCAGGTAGCAAAAAGGATTTTACTTCAGGGTGTTTCAGGTCCCACGAAAGGAGGGCACATGGAAACCAATTCTGCATCTTTCCCGGCTGTACACCTTTCTCAAGATTCCTTCATTTTTGATAACTCTGCAAACATTTCTTCCTGTTTTACCCCAGGCCTTTCTGGTCTCTCTGGATCTGAAGGTTGCATACCATCTCATCCCCATCCACCCTCTCCAGGAAATTTTTACATTTCTCTGTCTCTTCCTTGCATTTTCAGTTCACTCCTTTGCCTTTTGGCTTCTCTAATGTCCCAACAGCATTCACCAAATGCCTTGTTCCTGTCATTACTTTTTGCAGGGTTCATGGAATTCAGATCTTTCCTCATCTGGATCTGCTTGTACAAGTTCCTTTCCCCATCATATTGCTGTAGGATCTTCCCAGGATCATATTTTCCTTGCCTGCAGGCTCCAGACGATTCCCCTGCTGGCATCTCTGCCTGCACTTAAGGCTCTTGTCTCTTTTCCATTCCATTCTTCCTCTGGTGTCCGTCTCCACTAGGGAATTTCTCCGGGTTCTTGCATTCATGGCTTCTATTATTCCAATGTTCCCTCTTGCCAGGCTCCATGTGAGAAAGCTTCAGTGGTATCCCAAGTCAGTGTGGCTCCAACATTGCCACCGTCTGGACTTCTCAGTAACTATCCTTCACTGTCTCGAGCTTGAGCTTCAGTGGTGGACTCATAAACTTTCACTCAACCTGGAGCTTCCTTTTCAGCTCCAGTTCTGACTTGGGAGCTCTTAACAGATGCGTCAGTAACGGGGTGGGGGTGCACTTGTGGCCTTGTCAAGTTTCAGGGTCTCTAGACTCCTCATCAGAGGTCAGTCCACATCAGTATAGAGAAGATTAGGGCTTTGCTTTTGGCTCTTTGAGATTTCCACTCCCTCTTTGTCCTGGGCTCCTCAAGGTTTTCACAGACAGTACCACTGTGATGTGGTCTTTTTTTCCATCTAGCTGTTCTGGTCTGTGATCTAGCTATCCGGTATCAAGTGACTCTCGGCAGTTCACATTTCCTGAGAGCACAATCTAGTGGCAGACTTCTTGAGGAGGTCCAGCACACAAGCTCAAGAATGGATGCTTCACAGAGATGAGTTCCTGGACATCGTCCATTGGTGAGGTATTCCTCACATAGATCTTTTTGCCTCCACTCTGAACAGAAAACTTCCCCTATTCTGTTAGTCTCAAGTCTCTGGCTTGGAAAATGGATGCCCTGACTTCCGTTTGGAAAGGGTATATTTTGTACACTTTCTTACCGCAAGTCTTGCAAAAGATCAGGCAAGACTCTCCCAAAGTCTTGTTATTGACTCCCTTTTGGCCCAGACAGCATTGGTTCCCTCTTTGTCACTTGGCCAGGGGTAATCACCACAAGCTACCACAGAATGGATTGTCTCACACAAGACAAGGGATCTCTTATCCATCTTCACTTGTACACTCCTCAACTGGTGGTGTGGGTGATGGGGTTTTTAGGCACCTCTTTTCTGCAGATGTGCTTGGGTTCTGCAGCAGGTCAAGGAATCCACTCCCAGGAAATCATACATGTCTAAATGTAAGTGATTTTCTGTCTGGTGCCTCTCTCCCAATCAGGATCCTCCATCAGTGGAAGTCTTTCTGTTCTCGCTCATTTGTGTGATTGTCTGCATGCTGGGTTGTCATATTCTTTCATTAAAGACCACCTGTCAGCAATTTCTGCTCATCTGCCCTTGACTTCTCCTCTGGGCTCTAGTTTTGAGGTCACACAGTTTCTTAAAGGCACCTTCATATCAAGCTGCCCAGGAAGCCTATTCCACCTTCTTGGGACCTCAGTTTTGTATTTGAAAATTTGACTCTGGCTCTTTTTGAGCTTGCATCCTTGCAGCATTGTACTTGAAAGACTGTTCTTTTGACCCTTATTTCAGCCAAGAGAATGTCTGAACTCTAGGCTGCTGTGGCTGTTCCTACTTTTCTAGTTTTTCACAGAAACAGGGTGTCTCTTTGAACTAATCCTCCTTTTATGACCAAGATGGTCAGCGAGTTGTCCTTAATCAAACTATTTATCTCCCTTCCTTTTTCCTTCTCCACAGTTTGCCAGTGAAAGGTTTTCCACACCTTGGATTTGCATAGACTGTTCAGATATGTGGATAAAACTAAAGTCAGTCATGCATCTGATCACCTTTTTTTTTTATCCCAGGACTTTGGGTTTGTTCTAAACAAACAGTCTCCTCCTGGATTATTAAGGCCATTTCTTTTTGTTATTTTCATGGAGGATGGCTTTCATAATCAGGCTAATTGGACATTTGCTTCCTCTGGTGCTTTTTTTCCCCAAAGGTCTGGAAACAAGTTCCTTCCTTGAGGCTGCTACTTTGTCCTCAGTGCATGCTTTCACTAAGCATTACAAGGTGGATGTTACTTCCAGGGCCAGAGCAGGGATACCCTGTATGGGTTTGTAGAGGGTTTATCTGTGCATTCCTCCTCCCAGGCTTCCTTTTGAGCTCTTTTACTCTCCTTTAGGTAAAGAGTACTGTAACAGTGATATGGAAGGACATAGTACAATTGTGTAAGATCTTACCATAACAGTAGATGTTGTTCTCTTCACTTTTGCGGTATTTGTTCCCTCCCTCCCTTCTACCTCCTATATTTTAGCTCTTGCCCTGTGGTTTTATAGCCATCCTGGATGAGGGGTTCCTTGTCATTCTTTTTTTTTTTTCCTCCTTATGGATGCGCATGTTCTTGTCCCTAAGGGCATTCTGTTCTTACTAGGTGTTTTTCATTTCTGTGTGTGCACATCTGTATATCACCTTTATGTCCTACACTTTTGCGTGTGGAGCATACATGTGATGTAAGTTGCCTATAAGTACTAAATGCTTTGGTATACTCGCTGGGCATTGGGCTGTCCTTTGCAGGAGATCCCTTAGATAAAGAATACTGTAATAGTGAAGAGAAGGACATCTACTGTTATGGTAAGATCTTATACAACTCTGCTTTCAAAGACTTGAGTGCATATGTGACCTGTTGGATTGTGGCACCTACAAAAAACTAACCGTCTTTGCCTTAAGCAGCCTTGTAAGAGGTACATCCATATGTGTTATAATGGGAGTACCAAAACTACAATGGTTGGGTGGATGCCTGCTTTACTGGCTCAACATCCATGATTTTGGTACTCCTTGCACTGTGTGGGAATTTGAAGCTTGGTCACATTCATCTTTAGAACTTCAGCATACAAAGGGTTATGGGTATTGCGTTGGATGTAGTGATTGGTGCAGTGCAGTGTACTGCTAACGATCCTGTTATCAAAGTTGACTGTGAGATGTTTGCCTCCAGTAACAATGTATACATGCATACGTCACACTACATTGTGTTGTTTAAGCAGTAGGTTATCAGTCAACATGAGATGGTTTCTATATTGTCCTCCATTGTCTAGTTCTTTGTCTCTCCAGACTGAAGAAAATGGGCACATGCAAATTTTGAAGAACAGTTAAGTATTTGTAAGCATAAAAGTCAAACATTTCACTTCTTTTATTGTGCATCTAGGCACAAGGATTTCTTCTGTCTGTGTTTTCTATCAGAGTTGTAGTAGGTACACATCGGAAGGTTATGTAGCATTGGGCCCATGTTTTTCCTAGCTACAGCCTCATTGCTCTTTGTGTTTTCTTTCAAGCCATTCTGCCCACTTATTACCTGCTTTTTGCCTTTATTTCTTTGGCAAATTCCACAGCACCCTACATAGCACCATTTAAGCATCATTGAAGCTATTCACTACGAGTAATAATGTGCTTCCAGCCTTTAAGATTGTCCATTGTACAAGCAGAATGACAGACTAGTAGGTGTTCATGTTTCACTTTGCAACTTCTTGTAGAGAGTGCTTAGTCCTCTTACGAAAGTAAAAACAAAAAAAAAATCGATTAGAGATTTTTTCTCTGGTACTGTATCTTTTTACCATCCTTTTACCACTGCTGGTCATGGACAGTTTTGCCCTAAACCTGTACTGAAAGAACCATCTGTTTTATTTCTTTCTTTGCAAGAACAATGTTTATTTTACCACAAATTTATTGCCTTACATGTTTAGTCCTCCTATATGATGCAGTCTTAGTTTTACACTGAGCTGCTTTTACATCATTTCATTAGTTTATGCATTCCATCAGATTCTGTAAGTGAAAGTGTCCACAAATCTCAGTCAGTTATTCATCAGGCTTCTAATTTAACATGATTATTTAATGTATGTTTTTGTATAAATAGATACTTTCTTTTTAATGTATGTTTTTGTATAAATAGATACTTTCTGTCTTTGCACCTTTTCACTATATGTTAGCCACAGACCTTTGAGCTCTCTCCTGTTTCCCTAAAGCCTTCCTGCCTTGATGTCTCCCTCTGCTAACTCTACTGTTTGCTTTCCAGTATCCCCTCCATCCTCCTCTTCCCAGCCAGTAGCAATATCTCTTACTGATTGCTTTCTTGGTCTTTCTGGTCCCGGGTGTTAGACCCGCTCTGTTCGCCCTCGCTATGCTCGTGCTCTCTTCACTCCCCTACCCTACCCCATTACAATTTCCTTTATACCATCCTATCCCTCCTTTTCTCCCTAACCATCCAATAGCTGCTAACTTCCTGTCTAAGCTCTGAAAACTGTGTACCCACCCTCCCTTCCTTTCCCCTGTAACCTGACACAACCCTTACAATATATCGCTCCTTACTCTAAACTACTTCTGTAGTCAAGAACCCTATCATATTATCCCACCCCAATATAAAAATGAAACTTCTTATTATTTCCATCCCAATCCTATTTTTCCTCTCAACTAAAACCTCTTATCACTTCCATCACCCCTATCTAACACCACATTCAGTAACCACCCACAACTCTGCAAGCTTCACAAAATCCTCCTCCTGCTACATTTCTCCTGCCGTATTAAACCTCCTTGGCACACGCATACACAAACTACCCCACTTGCACACAATCTTTCCTAACTATAAATCTAAAACCAAACTCTACAAACTACAGTCACACTTCCCTCTACTCTCACTACTCACTACTAACACACTTTTATCAGGAGATATACACCCCAACCCTGGCCCAACCCCCCTCCCAGCCACCCACATCCCTCATCCTCCAACCCCCCTCCTTCACCAAATAATTTTCAACCTCCTCTGCCCACTACAACTGGATCATCCCCCTCCAAACACCTTGCCATATACTCCCTAAATATTCAAAGCCTATCCAATAAAATCACTGACTTCCATGCCTGGATAACCCATACAACCCCTCACATTGTCTGAAACCTGGCTTAAACCACACATCTCCAATAATGAAATTCTCCCACCAGGCTACAACATACATCACTCAGATACCCAAAAAACGGTGGTGGAGTCTCCATCCTCCATTCCAATAGCCTCAATCTATCACCTCTCCCCACAACAGTCCCCAACTTTCACCCAACCGAACTTGTAATACTCAACTGCTACCTCAACCCTCACAAGAAAATAGCTATTGCTTCCATCTACATCCCTCCTGGAAACATCTAAACACTCTTGAAAACATACTCTCCTAGTTTTCACAAAACATAACTTATGAAGACCCTCTTCTTAAGAGATGTCAACTTAGACTGGTCCAGACTGAAAACCGACAATGCCCAAAATAGTACTAACTTACACGGCTTCCATCAACTCCTATCCTCCCCCGCCCGTCTCCATAGAAATACATCATCTAGCTCCATAATAGACTGGATACTTACCAACTCCCCCACCTTTACCACAACCCTACTACTCTGCCAGACCAACTTAGTAATCACCTCCCCACCTCTGTCCTCAGATTCACCACCCAAACCTCATCTATATTGGGACTGCCATACGCTCACCAATTTTAATCTTAACACAGTTCAACTCAAATCTGTCTTCCATTAACTGGTCCTTCCTAAAAAATATCCCACCAGATGATGTATTTAGCAGTTTCAATAACCTCTTCCTGAATACCCTTAACTCCTTTGATCCTTCTAGAAGGATTAGAATAAAATCCAATCATGCCCCATGGCTCTCCAAACAAATAAGTCCCTCATGCTCAACAGAGATAAAGCCCGGACCAAAACCAAAGACTTATCCCTCCTTCACCACTATAAGTACCTCAGAAATCTTACTAAGAAACAAACTAATGCAGATAAAAAGTCCTTCTACAACTCTGGCCAACTTACTTACAAATCAAACCCTCAGAAATTCTGGACTACTGTTAACAGAATTTTGTCCCCAGGCCATCCCTCAACACCCAGCCCCTTCCCCATCTCAAGCCCTCTAGACACAGCTACCCTTCTTAACAATCACTTTATCAATGCCATTCAGTCACTCATCCCATCAAACTGTAAGACTACTCCCCTGTCTACCCCACCCAACCTACCTGACAATCCTCCTTTCTCTCTACATCCTGTCTCCACCTCCTATATAAGATCTCTTCTTTATAAACTCAAATCCTGCTCTTCCTCCACAGATAATCTACCACCGACCTTCCTCAAACTAGCTGCAGACACCATAGCCTATCCAGTGCCCATATTAATTAACAGAGCTATACAAAAATCCACTGTTCCCACTCTCTGGAAATCCTTTCATCATTCATCTACACAAAGGCGGCAATTCTACTGACCCTTCTAACTATTGACCCATAGCCATCCTATTCCCCCCTCTCGAAGATTCTTGAAAAATGTGTCCACTCTCAACTACCTGCTCCAACATAATCTCCTTACCCCCACCCAACACGGTTTTCGTCCCCACCACAGCACAACTACTGCCCTACTATCCTTTACCCATATCATTGCAGAAGCCCTGGACAAAAATAAACTCCCATCATGTCTCTTCCTTGACCTCTCCAAAGCCTTTGATACAGTCTCCCATCCCTTACTGCTATCTAAACTTGCTAATCTTAATGTATCTACCTCCTCCCTCGCCTGGTTCTCTAGCCACTTAACTTGTAGGAAACAATCGGTAAGATGGCTCTCTTCCACTTCGCCTTTTATACCTGTCCCAACAGGAGTTCCCCAGGGCTCCATCTCGGGACCCCTCCTCTTTAACATCTTTACTAATGACCTCCACGCATCTTGTAAACAGTTGTCCCTCATCCAGTATGCTCACGATTCTACTCTTATCTGTATCTCTGACAGCATCTCCGAACTTCATACTTTTACACAACAGACCTTCCTCTCTACTGAACAGTGGCTAACCAATAACCTACTGATCCTCAACCCCGAAAAGACCAAACTGTTACTTTTTTTTCCCCACTCTCTCTCTTACCGCAAATCCACCTTTACTATCACTTCCTCAAATAACACTACTATCAAACCTGATACTCAAACTAAACTTCTAGAAGTCATCATCGATGGCGAACTGAAGTTTAATATACACATACTACACAGTATAAAAAAGACTCGCCAGAAACTAGGTCTTCTGTATCGAAACAAAATATACCGAGCATCCAATGCTAGACTGTCCCTTGCCCAAGCTTTTCTCCTTCCCTCCCTTCTTTATGCTGCCCCTATATTTACCCATATCCAAACTACTAGATTAAACAAACTTCAACAAACATATCATAAGATAGCTAGATTTGTCACTTACTCACCATATAATGCACACCACTGCTTATCCCTTACCTCCCTGCACTGGCTTAAATTCCCACACTTATTGCAGCTTTATCAACTTCAAATGCTACACTCCCTTCTCTACAAACCTACATTTTGCCCTGCCCTCTCTTCTCTCATCTCAATCTATTCTCCTTCTCGTACTCTTCGTACCTCTAACCAACTACTACTACAAACCTACCGACCAAAAAAAACTATCGGTAAATACCTCTACAAATCCTCCATTGCCCATGCCTGGAACAGACTTCCCAGGGACATCTGTTCCATCATTCACCCATCCCATTTCAACGAAAAACTCAAGGCTCACCTACTAAAATCTGTCCATACCAAGCCCCAACCTGATAATATTCCCCATCCACTGTCATAATCCTCCCTTTTTTTCAACTGATTTGACCAAATTATGCCAGTTTTTTTTCTCCCCAAATCTCGGATACCTACACTGACAAAACAAACCAGTAATGTAAATGTAATTATACTACTACCCTGTAATATAATACAGGTGTACTTCCTTTTAAATGTCTTCTTTTGATTTGTCTAACATATCTGTTAAACAGTTGTGCTCGTATTAGACACTAACTTTTCTTTAAGTAATATCTGTCAGTGTAAACTGTGCGTGTAAAAAACCTACTTAGTGATTGTGTAACTTCTGTTTGTAAATTGCTTGTGTTTCATGGAACTTTTCTCCTCGGGTCTCAACTGAAAATGGGTCCCAAGCCCGTTGGACTAACCCAGTTAACAAATGTCAATAAATAAATAAATAAATATTGTATGAAATGTACAATTTTTTTTTGTAGACACTCAAGTTCAAAAGTTTGATTTCATCCCTAACAGAACATTTTGTGTTGCATGACAGTTTTTCACATATTTATTCTTTCTTAATCTATACTTACTATTGCTGTTGTAATATTCTTACAAGAATAACCGCGCATCTATCTCATCTTACCTTCATCTTAACCATTTTAATAACGTGCCCCGACATCATCTGCATGTAGTAGAAACTCCACTAGCTCTTTACTTCTACACTGTTCTGTTCCTATATTTTATTCCTTTCCATAGCAGCTATTTCTTTTCGGATTGCCTTCTGGCACTTCTACATTGTGCAAATAATTCCCTGTATTTTATCTCTCCTCCCACTGTGGTTTCATTGCTTTTTCCATTTGTGTGTTTCCTTTGTTTTTATTGAAGTATGTTGCACACCCCCATCAGATGCTCCTCTAATCTTTATTAAAGCCTGTTTTACACAGTGTCATAGTTACATATACATTACTATGATTTGCTTTCCCTTTTAAACTTTTAATCCAGTGTGCCTATTTCACCTAGCAATTGTCATTCATTCCAGCATTACATAAATTGCTCTATTTTTGCCTTCACTTAAACCTTCTTCCTCAACATTATTTTGCCTGTATTATTCACACAAATTCCTTTTGTTTTATTTCAAGGATAACCATGGGATTCTGTTATTAAATGCTCAACTTCTCTTATTTTTTTTTTCTCACTGTTTAATCTCCCTGCTATGAATAAACAATACAGCATTTAAAATATTTTAAATTGACTGTTTCTGTCCACTAGAACAATACCTTACTGTACTGTGGTGGTTTCACTTTCAAAACAACTTTTGTCCCGCCCTGAAAAAGCTTGCTGCAGTCTCCAATTCAATGATGTCATCAAGGATACTAAATACAGGTAGTTTTCTGGCCATTTCCCTCCCCAAACTGACATCCCCTACTGCCTTAAAACCCACCCATGCTGTGATGTGTAAAGGGGGATGGCGGATGAGTCAAAGTAGTTCTGTTCAGACTTCACAAAAGACTGCAGTTTAGCCATTCTAAAAAGAACCACCAGTAAAAAGCACTTTGAAAGTCTGATGTTAAGTTGTCTATCTCACCTTCGTTTTTGCTGTTTGGGTTTGGATCCGATCCTCGGTCCGACTCGGCTATCTTCAATAGCTTGAGAGCTGTTTACTGGCTCGAGGCTACCCCTTATCCCATGATGCCTAGCGAAAGCTACCCAGATCTCGTTTGCCGCTTCAGCTACGAGGTGTGCCGTTTCTGGCTCAGGTTTGTATACTTTTGAATATTTATATAATTATATTTGTTTAACCTTCTTAAAACTAGTATACTTCCCCTTATAGTTGTATTCTTGTGGGTGTTGTTTGTGTACGTCGCTTCTTTCTGCAGTCCCTTTTATTCTTACGAACTCTTTTAAATTAGAGAGTTCTACCCCCCCCCCCCCCTTAGGACAGCCGTTTAATTTAGAGGCTCTCCTTCCCTTCCCTTTTTTGTTACTGTATTAACAAAAAAAAAATCTGTTGTGTTCGTTTAGTAGTGTAGAGATTTTTTGTCTGTATTGTGGTACTTTGATTGTGTGTAGTGATTGAGTTATGTCCAAGGATACGAAAGTTTCTGGCTTCAAAAAGTGTGACTCATGCTGTCAGAAAATGTCTCTGACAGATGGGCACACTAGTTGTATTTATTGTTTGTTTGGGCACTGTTCACCTGCAGGACTCTTGTTCTGTTTGCCACACCTTTAGTCTAAGGGTCCTGCAGGAGCGCAAAAACAAATTAATCCTTCAGGGTTTATTGAAGCCTCAGGATTCACCAGCAAAGACATCTTCGCCAGAGAAATCCCTTAAATCTGTCAAACCGTTGGCTCCACCTTCGGAGCAGACTTCTGTACTGGAACAACCGAGTATGTCAGTTCCGGCTGGCACTGACAAGACAACTCCTCCATCAGCTCCATCAGATGTTTCGGAGCCGTCACAAAGCCATAAGAGACTGACGTCCCCTTCTTTAGAGTTCATTCACTCAGCGCCTCGGTCACCATTATTACAAAGTGAACGTAGCCACCATTCTTCACACTCCTCTTGATCCTGTAGGCTTTCGGATCATGATGTGGAGAGAGTAAGTAGGTTGCTTAAGTCACAGGCACTAGCTAAATTACTATCCAGCCCACCTCAACAGGTATCTGCTCCAGCTGCCTCTATTTCCATTCCTCCTCCGACTCCATTGAGTTCGGAGCCAGAGTTTGTTGGTGTGCAGGTAGTGGAACCATCGGCTCAGATTACCTCGATTGTTCCTTCTGTTGAGGAATCTGGACGCCAGGACTCTCTAGTCTGTTCCGAGGGGGGAGTGGCATTGGACCCTTGTCCGACCCTGTTCTCCCCCTCAGAGCTTCGGCGCAGGTGAGCTCTGCTCCATCGGCCTTGGAGCAGTCGCCCTCTGTGTGGAGAAAGATTTCTATTTCTTTGGAACCGGAGCTTTCTCTGCCTAGAGGTTGGGACGCCTTAGAGGTCATGTGGAGTGTGCTGTCCCCAGAAACAGCTCCACTACCAGATCCATCAGCTCTGTCCCCCATAGTGTCTGTGCCAACCTCTGCTCCTCCTCCAGACCCCAAGCATAGGGAATCGATGCCCCAGGACATCCCATTGGGTGTTCCCTCTTTTTCCGAGGCCTCCCCTGATCTCTGAGGAGCCCCCTTAGAAGAAATGCAAGAGGAAGCACATTGGCTCCCCTGAGTTTGTCACTTCAGATACAGACTTAGATGAATCAGAAGGGTCCCCGAGGTCCCCCTCTGAAGAGGTTTCCTTTTTGGACATCCTTGAAATGCTTAGGCAGAGGGAGAACTGGACTACCCTAGCCCCTACGAAGGATGAGTCTGTACTCCTGGACGCATTCGGTTCCTGACATTCCACCTCTTGGGTTTCTCCACCTTTCGACCCACTCATGTCTGTGGTGGCTCGAAAGGCTTAGTCAGCTCCAGACACTGTGGAACCAACACCGAGGAGACCTAACAAGTTTATTACAGCTCCCCAGGATAAGCAATTCCTTTCCAAAGGTGTGCCCGTTGATGCCATGGTGGTAGCAGCAGCCACCAAGAAAGAGTTGGCAGAAACCTCTTCATCTATTCATCCCCCCTTACAGATACGGAAAGCGAATGTTTGCTTCAGCAACCTTCTCGATAAGGTCCCTGAACTATTTGTCATTTTACTAGTCTTCAAAGGGATCTCCTGAAAGAGCTTGGAGATGCCCTTCAGGATCCTACAGCTGAGGGAGTACAAGCCAAAGTAGCTTCCCAGCTGGCGACTCTTAATTCCATAGTCAACTCCTCCATGAGGCTGATTTCCTATGCAGCTGATGGAGCGAGCAGAGCCGCTGGCACAAGTGTGGTCCTCAGGAGACTTGCTTGGATGCGGCTGTCAGTTTGCGTAACCCTTTCAAGCGTCCTTCAATACTCCCTTTGATGGCTCCTTTCTCTTTGGGCCTCAGGTGAGAGACACGTTGACCAGGTGTGAGCAAGAAGGCAAGACACTCTCTGCCATGGGAGTCCGTTTTTTCACTCCCTTTAGACCTTACCCCAAGGGTCAGAAGAGTGGGAAGATGTGGTTCCGGAAATCCCAGGGATCCTTGCCTGACACGTGGTGATTTTTCCTCCAGAGGCAGAGGGGGAAACAACAACAACAGACGCCGCCCTCGTGGCAGAGGGGGTCTGCAGAACCATGGTGACAGAGAATCCTTCTCTGGCAAGCCCTTCCAGCATCCCTGAAGGGTTGCGTGGCTGCTCACCTCTGGAGGCAGTCGGGGGAAGACTTTCGCTGTACCCAAAAGCCTGGCAAAATTTAACAAGAGACAGATGGGTACTTTCCATTATATCTGGAGGTTACAAAATTCCCTTCCATCAATCCCCCTTACAGTCAAAAAAGGCCCTTCCAGATGTTCCACCCAATCTGAGGGAACAAGCAGTCATAGAAATATCAAAACTGCTAGAAAAAAAGAGCCATTCAGGAAGTCCCCACAGACCAGCTTGGATCCGGAACTTACTCAGAATTCTTTTTGGTATCAAAAAAGACAAGGGACTGGAGACCGATTCTGGATCTCAGCAGAGTAAACAAATCTGTACAAAGAGAAGTTTCGGTTGGTCACGCTATAGTCCATTCTACCCTTTCTGGGTCAGGACAATTGGATGTGCTCGATAGATCTTCAAGATGTGTACTACCATATCAAGATGGATAGATGCTCCAGGAGATTTCTTCACTTCCGGGTAGTCATTACCAGTTTAGAGCTCTGCCCTTTGGTCTCACCTCAGCCCCCAGGGCGTTCACCAAGTGTATGGCAGTAGTCACGGCTCACCTGAGGCGTCAAGGATTCCAGGTGTTTCCATATCTAGACGACTGGCTCCTCACTGTTACCACCAGGCATCAACTCTTAGAAGCGCGGGATTATACAATCACATCATGCACTCAACTAGGCATCACAATAAATTTCGAAAAATCTGCCTTGTTGCCTTGTCAGTCTATCACTTGCATAGGAGCAGAATTAAACACAAGGGAGATGTTTGCAAGATTACCACTGGAAAGAGTTTCCACAATTCAAGTGTTAATCCTAATGCAGAGCAAATGGATTCAAGTCAGATATGTCCTTCAAGCTCTGGGCTCCATGGCAGATGCCATTCTTCTAGTTCCATTAGCGCGTTTCCACATGAGAATTCTTCAGTGGCTTCTTTTCACACAGTGGTCCTTTCAGGAGCTTCCCATGTCTCACATGATCCTGATTACAGAAACATGCAAAAGGCACCTGTCTTGGTGGATGGACTCCCTGCTAGTGTTTCAGGGCAGACCTTTCATACAGCCTTCACCCATAGCCACAGTGACCATGGACGCCTCCCTGATAGGGTGGGGGGGGCATTATCTGGGCAGGACAGTCCAAGGCACTTGGCAACCTCACGAGTACCATCTGCATGTCAATGTCCCAGAAATGAGAGCCATGCTTCTGGCGTTGCAAGCCCTTCAAGACTCTCTTCCTTCTGGGACCATTGCAATTCAAACAGACATGTCAATGGTGTGGTACATCAACAAACTGGGTGGAACCAGGTCCTACCCTCTGTGTTGAGAGGCATTCAGACTGTGGCAATGGGCGATTTCCTCCCAACGTTTTTCTGATTGCAACGCACATCCCTGGGAGATCCAATGTCATAGCAGACAGGCTCAGCAGAGCTATTCTCATGCCTTATGAGTGGTCTCTGAATCAGGAAGTTGCGGATCTTCTCTTCCACAAATGGAGACAGCCTTGCTGCAATCTGTTTGCCACCCCTCTCAACAGCAAATGCAGCAACTACTTCTCCCTTCTTCTGCTTCCAGGTCACATACCCAGAGACGCTCTAGTCCACAATTGGCCTCAGGGACTCCTTTATGCATTTCCCCCATTTCTCCTAATACCAAGACTCATGCAGAAAGCAAAATCGTTGGGTTGCAAAATGATCCTCATTGCCCCTTATTGGCCTTGACAGATATGGTTCCCGTTCCTGCACCCCTACCTTGTCAGTCAGCCCTGGATTCTGGACCAGATTCCGGATCTTCTGATTCATCGATCAGGCGGGTTGCATCAATCCCTCCAAACACTCCAGCTTAGCTTGGTTACTCCAATTCCAGCCTTAGCCAGGCTTCCCGGTATCTCCCCAGCAGTTCATGATATTATCGTTTCCTCACATAAGTTTACTACGAGAAAAACGTATACTAGTAAATGGAAATGGTTTTCTTACTGGACAGAGTCTAGAAATGTGGATCCTTTCTCAGCCCCTGTCCATGAAATTCTTGAATTTCTAGCACAACTTTTTCAGTCCGGTGCCACTTCCGCTACTATTAGAGTACATTTAGCGGCCATTTCAAATTTTCATATCGGATTGTTGTATTCTAACATCATGTCTCATAAGCTCTGTAAGGCTTTTTTTGAGAGGAATATCTTTTCTTAGACCTCCATTGAGAGATCCCCTTCCTCCTTGGAATCTTAATTTAGTCTTAACTTCCTTACTTTTGCCTCCTTTTGAACCAGCAGCATCATGTTCCCTTAAGTTTCTGTCTTTGAAGACACTTTTTCTGGTTGCTGTCACTTCAGCTAGGCGTGTCTCGGAACTTCAAGCACTGTGTTCACCTTCCTTACCTGGTGTTTCACAAGGACAGAGTTTCTCTGAGGACCAATCCATCCTTTCTTCCTAAAGTTTGCTCAGAGAACAATTTAAATCAATCCATAGGTCTCCCAGTGTTCTGTCCCAGTCACAGCAACAAGGCAGAATACAAGCTCCACCAACTGGATGTTCATAGACAATTGCGTTTACATTCATAGAACTAAAGAACTAAGGAAGTCAGACCAGTTATTTCTCTCTTATGCCTTCAACAAACAAGGCCTCCCAGTTTCCAAGGTGCCCTTATCCAGATGGTTATCTAATACTATTACCTTTATTTACCAGTTATGGAATAGAGAGTTACCAGCTAAACCAAAAGGTCATTCTATCGGGGCATTAGCCACCTCTATAGCTTTTCAGTCTAGGTTGCCCATAGATTCAATCTGTGCATCTGCCACATGGGTAAACCTTCATACCTTTATATCTCATTACAAGGTGGATATGGTCTCCCAGAGCAGAGCTGACTTTGGTTCCACTGTTCTGAAGAATCTGTTCCAATGAGCCACCCAGGATGTTAGGTGCTAGGGACGCTGTCCCAAACAGCAAGAACGAAGGCGCGATAGACAACTTAACATAAAGAAGTTACGTACCTACCATAACATTCCATGTCTTCATCTCACCTTCCTTGTTGCGTCCCTCCATCCTTCCCCCGGCCTACTGGACTAAGAGGAGTTCTTGTTTTCACTGGCTGAGTATTTTTTTCCTTATTGTTGTTCTGGCCAGGTTTTTCGTAACCTATTCTATAATTAGATGTATTGAACAACCAGTTTTTAGATTACTGGTTTTCACAACTTATGCCTGGAATTAACTATTACAAACGAGATCTGGGTAGCTTTCGCTAGGCATCATGGGATAAGGGGTAGCCTCGAGCCAGTAAACAGCTCTCGAGCTATTGAAGATGGCTGAGTCGGAGCCGAGGATCGGCACCGAACCCAAACAGCAAGAAGGAAGTTGAGATGAAGACAACTAACATGGAACTTTATGGTAAGTACATAACTTCTTTTTTTGTGACATTTGCACTATTTGTGTTTTAAGTAGTCAATGAGCAATATGATGTGTTACCTAAAACTAACCACCTCCAGTTCCGTTGTCTTTCTTACAATATTTAGTACTTTAGTTATAGATTGTTTAGATTTTGTTTTCTATTTTCTAGTAATTGCTTTTTTGGCAGCCAGTAACCTTAAACTTAGGAAGTCTGTACTATGTTTAGGTAAATCAGATCCTCTTACAAACTTAGAAGGTTGATAGAGTAACAGGTTTTGCATTAACATAAATTTTCTGAAGGGTGTGAAGTCTGAAACTCAAATGTCTGTCATTTTCTAACTTTAGTCCTTAATGATTTGCCACTAATTTGCCAGAAAACCAAATTTTATGAAAAACGGCCCAGAAATATGAGGCACAAATCTGGCCATTCTGTGAAAATCTATACATTTGAAAGGTATGCATGATCTCTGTGTTGCAATGAATAATCTAGCGTGAGTTGCCTGATGTTTTTAAATCTGGTAGTCACAAACACCCTGGTCCACTGGCAGCAGTAGCTTTTCCCAGCTTATTCTTGTTTTTTTCAGACCCCCCCCCCACCACTACCACCAAAAAGTATTAATTTTATTCTTTGCCACCTTATTTTCTCAAGTTGCATAAAGAATGCCTGCCTGTATAAAGAACCAGTGGTACCAGACAAATATTCATCAGTTGTATTTTTCTGTCTTTGCCCACAGTCAGCATTTCCCATTGCTTTATCTTCTGCTCATTCTCATTCCACGCATTCTTTGCCACTGGTTTTACCTACTTTCTAAGTCAACCATCTCTTGTGTGTGAGAGAGGGGGAGGGTAACATTTCATCAATAAGTGTTCTGTCTGCTTACCTACTATTATAGCTGATTGGGACCTATGTGTTTGTTTTGGATCTGTGGTGCCTCATCTAGTCATTAGCTGTGACAGACTGGTGGAACCTCTTCAAAGGTTTGAAGCCAGATAATTTAAGGATGTTCATCGTGTTTCACTTTTGTAGTCATTAGAAGAACACTTCTTGAAAAGTTGGGCTTTGATTGCCCTGTTTTTACCAATAGGCACCAACAAACTAGGACTGATGGGCAAGGTTGTTCTGGTTTGCCTAGATAGAAGTCCCTGAGCAGGCGAGCCTAGTTGGTTGTCACAGGATATATTTTTGAGATTAAGTAAATTCAAGAAGATATCTATATTGTCATGCATTGACCTTTCTAGTAATTGTTTTGTACTCTGTACTGCACGTTCAGTAAGGCCGTTTGACTGAGGATATTCAGGACGACTAGTAACATGGATAAAGTTACTACTCTAACAAACCTCTGAAACAATTGACTAGTAAACTGAGAACCATTGTCAAAAATAACTGTGTGTGGACCACCATGGACTGAGAAGTGACCATTCATCTTGGTAGTAACAGCATTGGATGTTGGGTACTAAATCGATCTCAAACCAATTTGAATAAGTCTCTACCAACACCAAGTAATGTCGACTGGTCCATTCAAATATGTCAGTTGCTACTGTTGACCAAGGTAGTTCAGGAATTTAGCTTAGCTGAAGTGACTCTTTCTGCAAATGCAGCTTAGTACTGTTGTACACTGAACAAGAAGAAAGCACATGATCAATGTCTTTTGCTAGAGAAGGCCAAGATACCAGTCCTCACGCCCTTTTTTTGGTAGAACCAGAACCTGGGTAGCCACGATGCAAAATCTGAATGTATTTATGTTGTAAGGAAGTAGGAACAACAACTTTAGGACCTTTCAAAATGATGCCGTCATCCATCAGCATCTCATTTCTGTATGGAAATTAAGGCTGTACTTCTGGCAGTACACAGGATTGCTTTGATGGCCATCCTTCATTGATGGGAGTGGTTGAGCTTTTGGAAAATTGGATCAGTCTTTGTATGATCTCTCAGCTCATCAAGTCTCATGGTAGAAAATTGTGCACTTCTATGACATCAAAGTCAAAATTCTCTGCATGAAGCTGTTCCGTATTATTTCTGGGCGATCTGGATAAGGTATCAGCCAGATAAAGTTGTTTACCCTTTGTATAGACCATTTTGAAATTATACTGTTGTAATTTAAGTATCATTCTTTGTAGTCTTGCTGGAGCAGAATGCATAGGCTTCTTTAAAATAGTAACTAGAGGTCGATGGTCAGTTTCTATCTGGATTGCTTGGTCATAAATATAATCATGGAACTTTGAACATGCAAGCACAATTGCCAAAAGTTTCTTCTCAATTTGAGCATACTGCATCTCAGTTTGGATAAGAGTTCTAGATGCATAGGCAACAAGTCTGCCCTCTTGAAGTACAACTGCGCCAAGACCAAACTTTGAAGCATCGCACGAAAGAACAACTGATGATAATCATGTTTCACTGTTGCAGTCATTACATTTGGGAAATCTGCTGGCAGGTTGCCCTCAGTCGGCCTGATTAACAAAGTCTTGGGTCCTTCGTTGGTTGCTGTCCCTTCTTCCATGATGTCAGGGGGTATAAAACATGCAGCCGATGCCACTACATCAGTCTTTCTTGCCTCGCAGTGCCAGAAGCAGTTCACAAATGTCAGTCGGCAGACTCCTGAAATTTTCATTTCTGAGTTTCAGAACTGAAGTCTTCAACTTAAAGCTAAGTACCCCATTGGGGAAACTTTTTCTTGCTCCTTACTGATGTCAGTAAAAGTTAATAATTGTATTACTTGTGGGAAGCAAATACCTCATAAGGATTTTCATTTGTACTGTATTCCTTGCCTAGGCCCTGACCACGATGTACCTTGCTGTTGGTTTTGTGCTTTATTTAATCAGCACACTATCCATCGGTACATTTTTGCTTTTGTTCTCTGTTTAATTATCCAGAAATTACGTCGGTTAGCCATCCGACTATCAGAATACTGAAAAAACGCAATGAAAGACAGGTCGTTGAGGTCCAAAACTGCCGACGATGCTTCTCCTAAGCCAGTCGCCAGTATGCTGGTACTCAGTGAGGTGCTTTCACAGCCCCTGATACCTGCTACTTCTGATTTGCAGGCCTCTACTGAGACCCATTCAGAGTCTGGTATGCTGCGAGATGCTTCACATATGGAAACCGTGGATGTCTCTACCTTGGATGGGTCCGGAGCCGCTGAGTAGGCACCGGCTTCTGAGGGTATATTCAAGCCTACAGACTTGCATATTAAACCGACTCCAACTTCAGTGCTAAGGCCTAAATCTTGATCTATGTCTAAAAAACTGATGCCCAGGCCACATGTTCAGGCCCCTATGCCTAAATAACAAATTATCAAAATGGCTGAAGATTTAATTACTCTAATCGGGTAGTCAACCCCCCCCCCCCCTCCAAGAGGCCTAGGATTGAATTTGACTTTGAATCTTCTGAGCAGGACTCTGTTTCTTCTGACTCTTCTAATGATCTGGATTTGTCCATACCTACTTATGAGGACTCTGATGCAGAGGATTCCATTCCCTCTGCTTCTCTGCCTGAGGATTTCTCTTTTAGGGAAACATTACATACCTTGAGGGAGCATTTCCACTGGGAAAGTCAGGATTTCTCTGAATTCAAAAAGAGGCTTGGGGATTTCCTTCTTCTTCAGCATAGGCCTTTGACTATACCTCCTGTACTAGATATTGTTGATGGGTTTTCGGAATCCAGTATGGCCCCTGATTCCTTGCCTCCAGCCCCTAGCAAACCAGACAGGTACTACAGGGTTCCTGAGTCCTACAAATTCCTTTTCAAAACTCATGTTGCGGACCCTGAAACCATTTCTCAGGGGCCCAAGGGCATTAAGGCTTCTACTGCTAAAAATCCTACCTCTTCTGATGGAGCTTCCAGGGCGCTGAATAGATGGGGTAAAAAGGTTTATACTTCTGCAACCTTAGCAATCAGGGCTTTAAACTGTCAATTCCATATGCTAAAATATCAACAGCATATCATGGGACTGCTTAAACAGAAAATTATGTTGATTACTGACTCTGTGGAGAATAAAGATTTGCAGGATTTATTGCATTCAGCTGAACAAGTTGGCAAACATACTTTGCAATGTGGTTTTGATTCCTTAGAGGCCTCTTGTAGGGCTGCTGTTACTGGGTCTGTGCTTAGAAGGCATGCTTGGCTTAAGGAGCAATCTCTGCCTGATCATGTTAAAGCAAAACGTTTGGCTGCTCCTTTACAGCAGGACCGCTTATTTGGCAATAAGTGTGAAGAAGTTCTAAAAAAGATGGAAGATAAAGCTAAATCTATGCAAACTGTGAAAGATTTCTTACAAGTGCAACCTCCTAGATTTAGTAGGCATTGGCCTACTAAGAACTGGTCCTTTCCAGCTCCTTCCAGAGCCACTACGGCCAAACCCAGACATTCCAGAACTACCAGGTTTCAGTCCCAAGGGACTTTCAGAACTAAGCAATGGGGTGCTTCCACTTCCAAATCTGGAAACAACATGGCACCACCCTATGATTAACTGTCTCAATGACTTCCCTTTGAAATTACCAAGCACTTACCTCTTAGCCGCCCCTTTGGGGGGAAAACTGGCTCTTCATCCAAAAAACTGGCAACTTATAACCCAGGACAAATGGGTTTTAAATAGTGTCCCAGGGATACAGATTTTATTTCCACACACTGCCAACTCCAAACGGGTGGCCAGACCTTCCCCTCAAATCAGTGGGGAGAGGCTCAGAAACAAGACCTTTCCCTCCTAAACATGGGGGCTATTCAACTAGTACCAGAAAAGGAAAAGGGACAAGGTTTCTATTCCAGACTTTTCTTGGTACCCAGAAAAGACAAATCATGGCATCCAATTCTGGACCTGTCTCCTCTAAACACCTTTCTGGACATTCCATTCAAGATGCTAACTCTTCACCAGTTACTTTCTGTGCTAGGCAAGGATGCCTGGTTGGCAACTCTCGACTTAAAGAGGCTTACCTGCATATCCCAATCAGGGAATCTTGCAGAAGATTCCTACACTTCAAAGCAGACTGCAAGCATTATCAGTTCTCTGCACTGCCCTTTGGCTTGTCTACTGCGCTCAGGGTATTTGCAAAGTGCCTGTCTCCAGTAATTGCATTTTGCAGGCAAAGAAATATTCAAATATATCCATACCTGGACGATTATCTAATTCAGGCAGAAAACCAGGCCATTCTTCTAAAACATCTGGCGTTTGTAAAAAGACTTCTAACCTGTCTAGGGTACACCATAAACGAAAAGAAATCTCAACTGGTACCCTCTCAAAAAATTACATTCTTGGTGCAAGCTTGAATACAACTGCCCAGATGGCTTTCCTTGCACAAGAAAAGCAAATTCATTTGGTGACTTGCCACAAAAACCCTGCTATCGGCTAGGCAAATACTGCAAGCCTTGGGGTTCATGGCCTCATGCATTCTTCTAATTCCATATTCAAGACTGTATATGAGGAAACTTCGGTGGT
This sequence comes from Protopterus annectens, assembly GCF_019279795.1. NCBI lineage: Eukaryota > Metazoa > Chordata > Ceratodontiformes > Protopteridae > Protopterus > Protopterus annectens. The sequence continues at coordinate 782,085,506 of NC_056737.1, read as the reverse complement.
ACTTAAAAAGTTTATGGAGTCAACATTGTCACAGCCTGGAAACAATGATTCCTATCATACCTTGCCTGCGCCTAGAGTTCCTATGGTGGGCAGAGGCCTGCCACCAAAACAAGGGACTGCCATTCACACCACCCCCTGCCGCCCAAACCCTAACTCCAGAAGCATCAGACTATGCATGGGGGTGCTCATCTGGCAGGGAAGTGCATTCAGGGCAAATGGAGCCCAAGTCAAATACACTTTCATATCAATCAAAAAAAATGAAAGCTGTACAGAATGCACTGATAGCCTTCAAGGACTACCTTCACCCAGGACAATTACTGATAGACTGACAACACCACAGTTATGTGTTACATAAACAAGCGGGGGGGTACACATTCCCACCCCCTCTGCAGACTAGCCATGGCATTGTGGAACACTGCCTTGAGCTACCAAGTACAGCTACAAGCTCAGTTCCTGCTAGGAAAGCAGAATGTTTTGGCAGATGAACTAAGCAGAAATCTCATGGACCCTCATGAATGAAAACTGGAACCATGGATTTTTCAACATGTTGACATGCAAGTGGGGGGGGGGGGAGCCCAGACATGGATCTTTTTGCCTTACCTCAGAACTACCAGTTGGACAAATTTTGCACAAGAACTCATCACAAAAAAGCCTGGAAAGTGGATGCTCTGTCCTTCAACTGGAAAAACCTATCCGTCTATGTCTTTCCCCCTCTGCCTTTGCTCTCCAAAGTTCTACTAAAAGTCAAACAGGACAAACCAAAAATGATTTTGATTGCTCCAGACTGGCCTCGCCAACCCTGGTACCCACTCCTGTGCAGTGTCACACATTTCTGTGTGGCACCTGCCTCGGACACCTTCCTTACTGTCTCAGCAGGAGAACCAAATTCTGCACCCTCCGCTCCAAACATTGAATCTTGCAGCTTGGCTAATCCACTTAAATTCACCCTTAGCATCCCTCAGCAAACCTGTGATGGATGTCATTTTAGAGGCGAGAAGACCTAGTACTAGAAAATCTTATGGTGACAAATGGAAAAGATTCCGTGCCTGGAATCAATCTCAAGGGATGAGCACAGCAGTGCCCAATGTACCTCATATTTTGCAATACTTAACTGAGATGCTTCATAAGGGCCTGTCTTTTTCTTCCATAAAAATCCATGCACAGCACAACCAAGTGAAGCACACAAAGCATGAAACCACCATAGAAAGCAGGACCAACACGAACAGATGCACAGAGGAATTTATTCTGGTACCTCTGCTTCCACAGCCTTCAAAGGAATAATCATTCACAAACAACTGCATCATTTTATATGTATTTACATAATTGATTAATTAGCTAATTATACTAATTTATAAAAGACAACATGAAATGAAAAAGCCATATATAAAGGAAAAAACAAAACAGAAAGCAATACATACACACATTTTCTAAAGTGCTTTTAAGAAAAAATAACTTAAGGCATATTTCTACATGCAGATAAATAATTTAAATAGTTAAATTATTTTCTAAATTCAAACCTTTAGGTTTTAAAGTGCCAAAGTTAAGGATAAACATACTTTCCAATTTTAATAATTTATATAGGAAATTCCCATTAGTATAACTATCAGGTCTAGCCAAGGCACAAAAAAAGAGTGAGTCCAGCTTGCCATTATGTAACATATTAAAATGTTCTGAAACAGGACTTTCCATTCTCCTATTTCTGATGTCACCCATATGTTCCATAATTCTTAACTTTAGTTGGCGTTTAGTTTGTCCTATATAATATTTCGGTGGATTACACCCACAACCTATAATATAAACCACTCCACAAGATCTACAGTTAAAAGTATCCAGAGCTTGGTATTTAATGCCATTAATATAATTTCCTGTTAGGTTCCTGACATTTTGACAAATTCTACATTTTCCACACTTAAACATACCCTTGACTACTGAAATAACATTTTCCCTATTTAGTCTAATCTCGGATTTAAATTTTAATTTCTCTTTCAGGTTTGCATATCTACCAAATGAAAAACAGACCTTCTTAGGAAATAAATGACCAATTTCATCATTTTGATGAACAAAAGGCCACAAAAAATCTACTATTTCTTTGAGAGAGGAAGAAAAAAAGAGAATATTTACTAACATAAAAAATTCTATTCTCTTCATTTGTGACAAATCTATTTGTCCTTTGTTGATATAATAAATCTGTCCTCCTAGTAAGAGAATCAAAATTTCGCACTCTATTACTACTGTTCTTTACTGAAGTTTCCGAATAACCCCTCTCCAAAAGTCTATTTGTGACCATCCTAAATTCAAAATCTAGCAATTTAGTTTCAGAGGTATGTTCAAACGTGCGTTTGAATTCGCCATAGGGTAAAGCTTCAATCAAATGTCTCGGATGCGCACTCGTGGCATGAAGGAAATTATTAGTTGCAGTAATTTTTCTATAGGGTTTAAATTGTACTCTATTATGAGAATCCACATATAATAAAATATCTAAGAACTGAATAGAGGTTCTATTCAGAACATAAGTGAATTCAAGACCAAATTTATTATCATGTAAACTAGTAATAAAACCGTCAAATTCAGCGGTATTACCAGTACATATAAAAATCAAATCATCAATATATCTATAATAGAGCACAACATTGTTCTGAAAAAACTTTAACCTATACAGAAAAATACTCTCAAAATAAGACATAAACAGTATTGCATACGTGGGGGCAAAATTTGCACCCATTGCAGTACCATCTTTTTGTAAAAATATCTTCCCTTCACAACAAAAGTAATTGTGAGTTAATGCAAATTCTTACAGTGAAATAATATATGAGGTACGTGGGCCCTCCCCCAATATATTTTGAATGGCTTCCAAACCCCATTTTCTCTTTATGCTTGTGTAAAGTGCCTTTACATCCACCGTGGCCCAATAAAATTTACTGTCCCATTGCATGTTCTTCATTTTCATACAAAAATCATTAGTATTTCCAATGTGTGAAGAAACATGGACCAATTCTTTTTTAAGAATAGAGTCCAATAATATACCAACGTGTTCAAGAAAACAGCCACAACGTGAAACTATAGGGCGTCCCGGGGGGTCAATAAGATTTTTATGTAACTTGGGTAGAGCATAAAAACTGGGATCCCTAGGATTAGCAATGTAAAGTTTTTTAACATCTTTATTATTGAAAAAACCCAGTCTTTCTCCCCTCTCCAGTAATTCTAAGAGAGCTTTGTTATATTCCAAAACAGGATTATTTGGCAGCTCTATGTAAACTTGTTCATCTGATAATAGATCAAACACCATTTTCAAATAATGTGTTCTATCCATAATTACCCAATTCCCTCCTTTATCTGCTTGACAAAAAGCATATGTGTCACAAACAGCTTGCATATCTTTCAAAGCTTTCCATTCATTTTTAGTGAGGTTATAAACAAAGTATTTTTTCATAAAATTCCCATATTCAGCCTCTATTTTACCAAGTAACACATTCTCAAAAGCCCTTAAAGCAGCAGAATTTTTAGGCGGGTAAAAGGAACTATAGCTTGGCAACATTGGAATTTTAAGTTTTCCATAACCTGTCACAAAACGTCCAGTTACAGCATCAGTTTCACAAATATCTGCTTCCCCCTCTATAAGCCCAGAAGTTTCATAATCATATGTGGAAAGGTTCAACAAAGAATCAAAAGAACATGATAAAACATCCTGCCCGACACAATTCTCATTGGCATTGTTAGTTTCCACAAAGTTTAAAGAACTCATTAAATTATCATTAGAACATTTCTTGCTTTCAAAAAAACTTTTTAAGTACAATTTCCTACAGAACCGTTTAGCATCAATAATTAACTCTGAGAGAGCAGGTATCTTAGTAGGCACAAACTTGCTACCTTTAAGTAATACCTGCTCCATATCAAAGTGAGCAATAAATCACTCAAATTTACAATATGGTTTTGCTCATAATTGTACAAAGTATTTGAAACAGCAAAATGTCCCAACCTCAAAGTTCCACTTTGAACAGCCAAAAACTGCTCCCTTTCAACGACGTCTGTTACGACCCTTGCTTCTGGATTTTCTCTTGTTGCCTTGGCGAAAATTCCAATTTCCTTGTTCTTCCATTTCCATTTGATCGCTAGCGTCTTCCATGTTATTTACTCTTTCAAATGATACACTTTTTCGGCTTACCCCCGTATCTGAAGATGAAACAGAAGAGTCTCTTGTGAACCGGGAAGCTCCTTCAGCTCTTCCGGTACCGACTGTACCATTCTTACGTTTACGCTGCCAAAGATAAATGCTATTCTTACTGAAATCGCTAATATCTTTATTTAGCTTATTTTTCTTCCTTGATATAATATCACTCTCAAACTTATTAGTCTTTACATTAATATTCTTTATAGTGGCTGAAAAAACCTCTCGAGGGATTTCAGTGAGTAGACTTTCCTCCACCTCTGCAATTTTTAGTTGCACTGTCCCCAGGTTCTTACGATTACGTTTGATAAGTATCTTGAGCCAGCTTAAGTGAGGCAGCCTTCCACTCCTCCAAAAACTCAGTCTCATCATCAGCAAATTTAGAAGCAGGTAGTTTGTCCACCTGAAGTCCTCTGGGTGTAATAGACAAACTGACATACTTTTCCAACAAGCAGGTATCGTAAAACAAAGAAGTCTCTTTAAATCTTAGTTTTTTTAGCTCCTCGAACCTCTTGTCCCGGTCAGTGCTTACCGGAACTCCCCATGGATCAGACGCTGCCAGCTTTTCATCCCTCTCCTTACATAAATCAGCAAAACGAAGGCTTTCACTAGTGGAGGCTAAATTAGCCATAATAACTGAATAAAAGGACCTGCTCTTCACGAACCACAGCACAACCAAGTGAAGCACACAAAGCACGAAACCACCATAGAAAGCAGGACCAACACGAACAGATGCACAGAGGAATTTATTCTGGTACCTCGGCTTCCACAGCCTTCAAAGGAATAATCATTCACAAACAACTGCATCATTTTATATGTATTTACATAATTGATTAATTAGCTAATTATACTAATTTATAAAAGACAACATGAAATGAAATGAAAAAGCCATATATAAAGGAAAAAACAAAACAGAAAGCAATACAAAATGATGCAGTTGTTTGTGAATGATTATTCCTTTGAAGGCTGTGGAAGCCGAGGTACCAGAATAAATTCCTCTGTGCATCTGTTCGTGTTGGTCCTGCTTTCTATGGTGGTTTCATAAAAATCCATGCCTCAGCCATTTCAGCTCATTAAAACACATACCCCCCTCTTCTCTCATCCTCTTCTAAAGCAGTATCTCAGAGGGGCCAAAAACTTGAGACCACCCAGGAGAGCTCCAACCCCTGCCTGGGACTTTAACTTTGTATTGGAGAAACTCACTGTACCTCCTTTCGAGCCAGCTGCTACTGCAGACTTAAAATTTCTTTCCTGGAAAACAGCCTTCCTTTTAGCAATCACTTCAGCTAGAAGGATATCTGAATTACAGGCCCTTATGGCAGTGGAGCCTTTCATCATCTTTCATGCGGACAGGGTGTCACTCAGGACCAATCCATCATTCATGCCCAAGGTGGTATCCAGTGTGGCTCTTAATCAGTCCATTCATTTGCCAACTTTCTTTCCCAATCCACAGAACAAGGGAGAGTGGATTCTGCATTCATTGGATGTACACAGACAACTTAGATTCTACTTGGACAGGACAAAATCCTGAAGAAAATCCGAACTGCTGCTGGTAGCATTTGCTGCAGGGGCAGAGGGGAAGGCTATTTCAAAGCATACCATTTCTAAATGGATAAGCCATTGCATTCATTTCTGCTATAAGCACCATGGAAAACCTATCCCCCAGGGGATCAGATTCCACCAGGGCTGCATCTACTTCAGCAGCCTTTCTCAGAGGTGTTCCTACCAGGGATATTCTAGAAGCTGCTACATGGAGTTCAGTTCATACTTTCACCAAGCATTATCACTTACCAATTTTCTCTAAATCCAGATCTGGCTTTGCCACTGCTGTTTTGCAGGGCCTTATAGCTGGTCCTAATGCTGTATAAATCCATCCTCCCAACCTTAGCTTTGGGAATCTACCCAAATGTAATGACTGCAGCAGTGAAACATGATGAACATAGTACAGTTGTGTACACTTACCATACCTGTAGATGTTCAAGTGTGTTCACTGTTGCAGTCCTGGTTACCCTCCCTCCAGCCCATACTATACCTCTTCTTTCTTTTATTATGCTTAAAAGCCTTTTTGGTGTATTTGTTTTTGTTTGGAGGTATTTCTTTGTGTTTCTTTATATATATATATATACATATATATATATATATATATATATATATATATGTATACATATATATATATATATATGTATTATATAATATATATATATAATATATATTTATATATATATATATATATATATATATATATATATATATATATATATATATATACAAAACTTTATGCCAGTACTTGTAATTATGCCCAATAGCACAACAAACTCTTTGAAATAACTGTGCTTTATGAAACCACTCCTTCGTGTAAGAAATACTTGGAAATGACTGTACTTTACAAATAAACTGTACACACTGGAAAAAGCTTGTATCGTAGGAAGATTGCAGATGTCTTATTAATTTAATTTATTTTGTTTTTCTACTTTATATTGTTCATAGGTTCATAGGTAGGTACTAGGCTATCTGCCCGAGGGTATTTTTAAGCATAGCCAGGGTGTGTCAGCTTTTGCCATCCCATTGATTAATTAACTGAGCTTCTGTCAAGCAGAGTCAGTGAAGTGATCCCAGGGGTGTATTTTCTGTTACCCATCCACTCGTCAAGGCTTCTCTTGGAGTGTTAGTGAGGGGCTCTGCCTAATGTAGTTAGGAATTTTGTTCCAAAGCATGGGGAGTCTCTGTGACAGGAATCTATCCCTCCAGCATGTTCTATTTATTGTTGTGGTGAGGTTTAGCTCACTAGAGCGCGTGGCTCAGTGACTTGGATTTCTTTAGGTGGAGCATGTCCATCATTTCTGAGTTGGACATGGCTTTGTAAGTCAGGCAGAGATCACCTCTGAGTAAGCAATATGCCACTGAGTGCAGCTGGAGTTTTTTCAGTCAGGCTGCATAGGACATATGTTTGAGGCCAGTAATCCTCTTGGTGAGGTGCAGTTGTGGTCTTTCCAGCTGTTGGAAGTGTCTTGTGAGGTACATCCCAAATGGGGCATTGTACTCTATGATGGGTTTGAGTGACTAGTAGAAGGGCACTATAACCTCTTTATTTCTAGATGCGAAACCCATAGTAATTAGATGGGCTACATAGAAGGATTTCCTCACTACTTTGGCAATATGATTGTCTAAGGAGAGATTACTATCTACCTGGGTCCCCAGATCTCTTATTACCTCTTCCGTATAAAGGGAGCTGCCGCCTATGTGGTAATTCATGGGTATTTTGTTTTTCCCAAACAGGATGACTATGCATTTTTTGGCATTTAGCTTGAGGCCATGACTTTGACACCAGGTGTCTGTATCAGTAAGGCCTTTTTGAAGGATGTCCCTGTCAACTGTAGAGTCAATTATGGTTCCCAGTTTGCAGTCATCAGCGAACTTGGTTAGCCATAGTCCTCCTGTGTTTGCCTGTACTTTTGAGAAATATATGACGAAAAGTAGGGTTCCCAGAACCGAGCCTTGCTGGACACCACTTGTGACTGGTTTAGAGTCGGACCTGGAGCCCACTATTCTTACCGTGTGAGTTTTGTCTGTAAGCCAGTTGGCAACCCGTCTTGTGACGTAGGCGTTTATGTTCAGGCTGGTGAGTTTTTCTATAATACCAGAGTGAGGAATGTTGTCGAATGCCTTGGCGAGATCAAGGTAGGCTGTGTGAACCACCTTTCCCTCGTCTATGGCCCAGATGACTGTCTCAAAGAAGTCAACCAGGTTTTGTAGGCATGATCTGCCCTTAACAATGCCAAACTGGGTCTGGCCAAGTGTTTGGAGGTTCCCAATGTCTTTGTTAATGAGTTCCATGATGATGCGCTCCATAGCCTTGCAGACCAGGCTAGTCAAGCTTATGGGGTGATAGTTACAAGGGTCAGTTGTGGCCCCTCCTTTGTGGAGCGGAATAACCATTGCTGTGCACCATTCTATGGGCATGTAGAGTGTGAAGAGGCTGAGGTTGAACAGCGTGTTTAGGTGGGGGGGTTAGTTTGTTTTGTAGTTCATGCAAGACGCAGCCTGGGACACCATCTGGCCCCATTGATGCTGTGTTTTTTGGCTTTTGAAAGGGCTGTTTTCACCTGTGCTTATGTGATTTCTGGGACACTACACTTTTCCGGTATTGTGGGCCCTTTTGAATGTGAGAGGGAGGTGAAGTTTGCACTGAATCTATCTGCCAGGATATTTGCAATATCAGTATGTTTAGTATATTTTGTGCTATTTTGCACTAGCTCAGAGCATATCTGCAAGTTGCTACTTAGATTCTTGACATAGCTAAAGAAGGCTTTGTGTTTATCTTTCGAATCCTTGGCTATTTTTCTTTCGAAGTTAGCCTTGGATGATCTAAGAGATACTGATCAGGGATGTCTTTCCTTCTTGGGATTTTCTTTTTTTCTGAACTAGTTTCCGCCTTCTGTTGTTTAACCTGTTTATGGCAGGGGTACACCAGACTGGTTTCCTTCTCTTAGGGGAGTGAGTCTTGGTCTTGCTAGGGATGGCACGATCCATGCATCCTTGTAGGTGCTCATAGAGTGCAATTGTAAAGGATTCTGCATCTTGGGCAGTGTTATCCTTTAGCGTGGGGACTGTGAAACTTACCACCTCTGCCTTAAGTAAGGTGAAGTTTGCTTTTAGAAAAGTTTTTCATTGTGGTTTCCTTGGTTGGGGGTGGTGGTGGGGTGTGGACATCCAGGGTGTTTAGTTTATGGTCTGATCTAACCAGTGACTGGTTGTCCTCCGGTACGGAACACCTGTTGCCCATGTTGGTGATGACCAGGTCCAATATGTTGTGTCCTCTGGTAGGGGAGTTTATCAGCTGATCCAGGGCATTTGAGTTGATGAATTCCAGGAAGCACTGAACCTGTGAGTTTGTACTCAAGTAGTTTTCCCAGTTAATGGTAGGGTAATTGAAATTGCCTAATATCAGGGTGTTCCGTAGGACCTTCATGTTTTCCAGTGTCTCCAGAAAGGTGGAGTGGTGGTCCTGGGTTATGGAGGGTGATCTGTAGCAGCCCACAATTTGCATTGCAGATTTGCCCATTGGTAGTTGCACATGGATGATCTCAGAGATATCATGCTGCGCCACTAACCTAGAGGTGTGAGTATCTTTGAGTATGGATACACCCCCTCCTTTTGTGTTTCGGTCCGTGTTCTTTGGCCGAAATGTGTGGTATGAGTTGTAGCCCAGTAGTGCTGGAGTGCTGTCTGGAGCCTTGAACCAGGTTTCAGTTACTGCACAGATGTCGACATTCTCCATACTTAGGAGTGCTTTGAGCGCTTGCATTTTGAGATTTAAACTCCTGGCGTTGAGTAGCATAACCCTCAGTTTTTTACTTGTGCTGTTTACGGTGGTGGGTTTGATTTTTGAGCCTTGCCTAAAAAGGCACTATGGGGACAGCAAGAGTCTTGGCCATTATTCGAAAGCCAATGGGTGACTGGTACAAGCCGTCTCTTGCAAAGCAATGCGGCTTGTCGAGCATGTCATCCCAGGCTGACAGACACTGGATCTCCTTTGAATGACACCAGAAGCTTAGCCAATTGTTGAAATTGATAATTTTTTTCTTTATACTGAGGTATCATTCTTGGTGAGGGCAGGATGCTACTCAGGGTCAGGGTCATACCCAGTTGGGCTACATGATCAGAGAGCTCTTCCATGTTTCTTTTCATGTAGTCCAGGGAGGTACATTTCAGGTCATTCACACCAACATGAACAATGACAGAGTCGTATTTGTACTTGTTCTGGAATGACCTGAGTACTTGTTGTTATGTGGTGGATTCTGGCTCCTGATAGGCAGCTAACAGTAACCTTCTCCTTGTCCAGCCTAGTGAGTGGGGCGTCAGTGTGCCTTACTATTGAGTCACCTATTATATATGCAGGCTTGTTCAAGAATGTTTAATATATATATATATATATATATATATATATATCTGTTTACACAGATTTATATTCTGTCCCAGTAATCACTGTAGCTTTAATTTGGCTGTGTATTTAACTGAAGAGGGAAGTTATGTAATTACACACTGAGGACGCTAGAGGGCGAAACCGGATACCGGTCTATGTGGTAGTCTGTACCATATTTTTCACTAACTTCACTGCTGAGAGATTGGATAACAGTAAAAATACTATTGAGCTATTTTAGCTCACTCAGAAGTGTTTCCAGACTCGTTTTTTTTGCCTGTATTTTGGGCATTCTACAAAAAGAAGCTTTGCTGGGTTGAATGCTGGTATTTTGTTTTGGTGTTGTGTTTATTAACCAGCGCACCCCTTTCAACACGCGCACCGCTACTTTTGGATTCTTGTATCGTTGAGTGCTGTGTTTCAAAGCGTATTTGGTGGATGTTCCACTCTCGTATAGTAGAAAATGAATGTAAATAGAGTCATTGCAGTTGGTTAGGGTGATTTACGGACTTTTATTGGAAACCTCTCTTCGGATAAGGTTGACAATTCGTGGTATGAAGGCCAGAGAACACGGGAAACTATTGGGACAGTAATTGAGGTGAATACCGATACTGAAATGGAGCATGCATTTAAAGACTTGACTGTGTTCTAAAAAATTCCAATCTACAATGTGGCACATTAAATTGCTGAAAGCATATTTGGGGGCTAAGATAGCTCCACGGGGTTTAAGGACATATGTTGAACCTGGAGATGGAAAAGAGGACGTTGAACTTATGTAAAAATGGCGGTTGGTACAAAATACCACTTCTAGAATGTTTATAGAACTTTTAATTTTACTTTATGATAAAACATTAATAGAGACTAATGTAAAGCTAGATTCTACCCTTTTGAATGTTAAGCAATATGAAAAACAAAAGTGGATATAACAAATTGTATGACATGTATGTAGAACAAATGAATGCATTTGATAGTGAGTTAAAAATGCATAAATTAAAGAAGTTTAATAGGGACATGAATGATTTTAAAAGTGATACAGCATATACGTGGAAACAAATGAAAAGGGCGGTTAGATTTTCTGGAACTGTAAATAAATCCAGTTGTGAAAAACGTAAAAGGGGAAAATCTATATTAAAAACAACGCGCACTATGTGTTATACAGACTCTAGTGCCTCAGAGATTTCCTCTAACCCACCAAGTACAGACACTAATAATGATTTTGGGGACACTTTTGAGCAGACATCACCAGTACCTAAAAGACCCAAAGGGAGAGAGGGCCCTTTAGGAGGGGGGCGTAAACATTGGAAAGCAACCAGATTTCAGACTGGAAGTGGTGGAAAAGGTTTTCAGGGACTCATTGAAGGTACCAATGTAGCTGAAATCTTTCAGCAAGCCAATTTGATTGTTAATTTAACTGATGTGGAGTTAACAAAAAATGAGAAGTATGTTAAATAAAGGCCTGAACTATGTACCTTCGGCTTTTGTCTCTGAATATGATATAAATGCTGATGTTAAGAGATTTTGTAGGCTGTTAAATTTGAAACATTTTTTGCCAAAACAGATGGAAGCTGTGCCCCACCCCCTGAATTTAAGGTAAAACAATCTAACTTTAATCCGCCTTATGAAGCTAAGGTAAAATTATTTGAAGAACTAGTCCTGAGAGACTTGCGTAGTCAACAAACTGTTATTTTTAAACATCATGGCTCGAACCTCAGTCCTGATAAGAGATAAGCGCTAAAGAGCCTTAGGGCTAATAAGTATGTAGTAGTTGTCAGGGCTGTTAAGGGGGGGGGTGCTATCATCATTTGGAATACTTTAGAATATACTAATGAAGCTATGAGACAACTAAGTGAAACCAAGCACTATTGTACATTAACTTATGACTCCACTAAAGAATTTAAAAGAAAGATAGATGGTATACTTTCTTTTTATAAGGAAAAGAGAGTTATTACAGATGGTTTATACAAAGAACTTTTGGTGACTGATTCAAAAAAATCAGAACTTTTATATTCTTCCTAAGATCCACAAGACGATAGATTCCCCTCCAGGTAGACCTATAGTCTCTGGTAGGGGATTTTTGACTGAACCTATTTCTAAATACTTGGAATATCAGTTAAAGCCCTTATTGGTTTTGTTTAGAGACAGTTTGAAGGATACTAATGAGTTCCTTCAACTGATGGATAACCTACAAGTTCCTGTCAATTCCTATTTATGTACCTTAGACATACAATCACTATATACTAATATTCCTCATACAAGTGGTATTATGGCAGTTAAGAACATTGTGATTTTCTTATAAAGATGATTAGTTTGGTACTAGAACACACAATGTGTTCTATTTTGAGAATGATTGTTATTTGCAGTTAAGTGGTACAGCAATGGGTACTGTATTTGCCCCTAGCTATGCTGACCTTTTTATGGGCTTCATTGAATGTGGCTTGATATATGGAGATCAGAATGTACATTTAAAATATTTAAATATATGGCGTCGCTTTCTGGACGATTGTTGGGGAATATGGACTGGCACGCTGGAAGATTGGCATATATTTGTAGAATACCTGAACTCTGAGTTCGGTATGAAGTTCACAGATAGAATAGAACCATGTACTATTGATTTTCTTTTGATTTTCTTGATGTGAATGTGACAAAAGTGCTGGATGGTACTATGGTCACAACATTATATAGGAAACCTTTTACAAAAAATGCCCTTCTAGAAGCCAGTAACTGTCACCCTAGACATACGATTTCCAATATACTGATGGCCTATTTCCAGAGACTGTGCCGCATTTGTAGTAACGATGGTGACTATAAAAGTGAGGCACAGGACATGAAGGATAGGTTCATAGATAAGTGTTATGATAAAGCTCGTATTAATTCAATATATGATAGAGCTATGCAGTTTAAAAGAGAACCATTGCTGTACACTTCACGAACAGATACTAGGGTGAACCCTCATGATGTTCCTAAAATTAGATTTGTGATCACCTATGGTACCAATACTTATAAGATTAAAAAAATCATAAATAGACATTGGCATATTTTGAAATCAGATGATTTATTAGATCAGTGTCTTGATGATGCTTGTTCCTTTAGCTATAGGCGTGGTAAACACCTCGGTGAATTTTGTCTGGTTACAAGAAGATGGATAAAATTGTGATTATCGACAGGATGGGCCTAAGGGAAGCACCTACTGTGGCAATTGTACATATATTGTAAGGTTATTTCAAAAACAAAATGTTTTACTTCAATAAATACAAACAGAGTATTTGAGATTAGATATTTGATTATTTGCCAAACAGAATGGGTGATATACATGGCCATATGTCAATGTGGTGCCTTCTATGTGGGTCAAACTTCTAGGTCTTTTAAGACTAGAATTGCTACTCATTTGAGTGATATTAATTGTAGAAGACCTAGAAGTGCCCTATTTAAACAAACTTGAACATGATACAGCCCATTTTGTATTTGTAGGAATTGATATGGTTGTGGGTTACATCTGTCTGATAACAATAAACATAGGATTTTTGGATAAAAAAGAAATATTATGGATTACTAACCTGGGAGCTTTATATAAACCCGGTTTGAATGGGTACTGGGGATGAACTATGTGAGTGTCTATATTGTACCATTCATTAGTTTCGGAATACCTACAAATAGCATCAGATGTCATAGCCTACCCCATCTCAATCTTGATTAACAGAACTATAACAGAGGGCACAATCCCCTCTCTTTGGAAAATATCTTACCCTCTTCATAAGGGTGGCTCCTCCACGGAAACTTCTAACTACAGACCGATAGCAATACTGTCCCCAATAGCAAAAATAATGGAAAGATGTGCTCACAAACAACTCCTATACTATCTCACCCTAAACAATCTTTTGTCCAAAACTCAACATGGTTTTCGCCCCCATCATAGTACAACCACTGCCCTCCTTTCCTTCGTCGACTCAGTAAACAGCAACCATAACAACAAACTAATTACTTCTGCTCTATTTCTTGATTTGTCAAAAGCCTTTGACATGGTCAATCACCAACTGTTACTCCATACCCTCGAAAACCTTCACCTTGATAACTTGGCCCTAAACTGGTTTAATGCTTACCTCTCTGGTAGACAACAAGCAGTTCAGTGGCAAAGCAAGCTATCTCACTTGCTACCTAACACAATAGGAGTTCCCCAAGGCTCAATACTTGGTCCCCTTCTTTTCTCCATATTCATAAACGATCTCCATTCAGTCATCCCCAAAGCCACCTGCATTCAATACGCAGATGACTCTACGCTGATCTGCTCTGATCTTTCTCTTCATAATCTCCAGGAAGTCACCCAACACTGCTTTACTGCAGTGGAAAAATGGTTCACCGAATGGAAACTTATCCTAAACCCAATAAAAACGAAGCTACTACTAATTCTCCCCACCTTAGCCACTTCTTTAGGGCAACACCCTCCACTCTCTAATAATATGGCCTTCCACGTTCAGTCCACTAACAGGACCATCATTGAGCCTGTCACCAGTACCAAACTACTAGGTGTCACTATTGACCACAAGCTCAAATTTGACATGCACATCAGTCAAACTATAAAGACAGTAAACAAGAAACTTGGTTCCATGTATAGAATTAAGAACTTTCTTACTCCCAATACCAAACTAACCATTACACGCACTCACCTTCTCTCTACCCTACTATACGCCTCTCCGGTACTTTCCTTCCTCAAAAAAACTGAGCTTAACAAACTCTCTGTAGTTTATAACCATATTGCCAAATTTGTAACAGGAGAGCCTTACCGTACTCATCACTGCCTCAATCTAAGAAAACTTGACTGGTTAGAACTACCCAATCTTCTCAAGCTTAACCAACTTACTGAAGCATTTAAAATTATCAAGGAACCAGATAAAACCCCCTCACTGAACAAACTTTTGACCCCCTACTCCAATCTAAATAGCCTTCGTTCTTCAAATAGTGTCCTGGTACAAAAGACGAAATCTAACAATTCGGGTGGCGATGCTCTTTATGCCAATTCCATTAGAAAACTATGGAATTCCCTTCCAAATAACCTAAGACTAGCTACCTCTCTCAGCCAATTCAAAACTAATCTCAAATTATTCTTTAACGCTCATTGGCTATGTCCTTGTACTAAACCGGACTAATTCTTAAGTTCCCTTTTCTCCCTCATGCCATTCCCTAATGGTCTCTCTCTTCTTATATATCTCTAGATTCCTAAAATTTCTATCTCCTCCTGTATATTGTCTCTAATGAATCCATATTTCTGTTAATTGCATATCATCGAATTAGTCAATTTATTTGTATGTCTAATTTGTCTCTATGAATATTTTTCTACCAAGAATTTATTCTGTATGTAAATCAATGCGTTGTAAGTTTATTGTGGAGCTTTTCTCCCCGGGCCTCTGCTGAAAATGGATATGTATCCAGATGGACTAGCCCGGTAAACAAATGTAAAATAAAAGTAAAATAAATAAATAAATTTTATTGTGAGATGATATATTAGCAAAAATATTAAGTTTATTCTATTATTATATATATATATATATATATATATATATTTTTTATATATATATATATATATATACAACGATATGTGGTATAATAAGAGAATGTATACCATA
The DNA here is from genome assembly GCF_019279795.1 of Protopterus annectens. Classification (NCBI taxonomy): domain Eukaryota; kingdom Metazoa; phylum Chordata; order Ceratodontiformes; family Protopteridae; genus Protopterus; species Protopterus annectens. The sequence goes on along the minus strand of NC_056737.1, from coordinate 782,069,803 downwards.
TAAATGTATGTATATTATGTTATAGGAAGGTTGCAGATGTCCTATTAATTTAATTTATTGTTTTTCTACTTTATATTGTATATGCAGGCTTGTTATAGAATGTTTAATATATGTGTGTGTGTGTGTATATATATATATATATATATATATATACACAGATTTATATTCTGTCCCAGTAATCACTGTAGCTTTAATTTGGCTGTGTATTTAACTGAAGAGGGAAGTTATGTAATTACACACTGAGGACGCTAGAGGGCGAAACCGGATACTGGTCTGTGTGGTAGTCTGTACCATATTTTTCACTAACTTCACTGCTGAGAGATGGTATAACAGTAAAAATACTATTGAGCTATTTTAGCTCACTCAGAAGTGTTTCCAGACTCATTTTTTTGCCTGTATTTGGGCATTCTACAAAAAGAAGCTTTGCTGGGTTGAGTGCTGGTATTTTGTTTTGGTGTTGTGTTTATTAACCGGAGCACCCCTTTCAACACGTGCACCGCTACTTTTGGATTCTTATATATGTATGTATGTATATATATATATATATATATATATATATATATGTATGTATGTATGTATGCAAAACTTTATGCCAGTACTTGTAATTATGCCTAATAGTACAACAAACTCTCTGAAATAACTGTACTTTGCCAAATAAATCTCCATAGCACAAGCACACACTGAAATCACTGTACTTTATGAAACCACTCCTTCGTGTAAGAAATACTTCAAAATTACTGTACTTTGCAAATAAACTGTACACAATGGAAAAAGCTCAGAGTAAGAAGCACTTTGAGAGGAATGCACTTTGCAAATAAACTGTACACAGCACAAGAGCCTTTCAAAATGGCTGTACTTTACGAAATAACTCTGCACAATGTAAGAAACACTGAAATGGTGGCTTTCTGTGAATAAATGCATACAGCACAAGAAACTTTTCAAAATTGGTGTACTTTGGCTGCACTTTGCAATATAACTGTACTTGGCTCTCAGCAAACTCTTTGAAATAATTGCAATGTAATAAAGCACACACTCTGCAAACACTCTACAAACTATGAGATAACTTCAAACAACTCTAGCCATGCTTTGAATAGCTTCGGTCATTGAGAAATAGTTTGTGCCCAAACATGGTCTTTTACTAAAAAAAAATGCAGTCTCCTTATTCTTTAAGCTTAATTTTGCCCTTTTATTGTACTCGTTATGCCTTTTTAATCTCCTATCATGCTCATTATACTTTTATTGTGCCTGTTTTACTTTAAACATGCTCGTTATACAAACCAAAGGTAATTCCGAGCCCTGTATGAATAGTTTTGCTAGTTTTATCAAATATGGCTTCAAACATTTCATTTAATTAATAATGTGGTTTATGCCTTTCGTTTGCTTAATAATATGTTTTTGTGTTACTTGGATTAATGTGTTCTGTGCCTTATAAATGTACCATTTCATTTTCTTTGCTCAGTAAATCATTTGTGCAGTTTTCTTTACCTTTGCCTCGTTTCTGGACCTTTTTCGTTTGTGCTCCATTTCACTCAACTTACCTAGTCTGCCTTCACCTTCAACTCTGTACCTCATGGCTTATAGAAGAAGCTCTTCTAAACCCGGTTCTAACACCATGTCGCTCGTCTGGTCAGGATAAAATGGACTAACATTCGTGGGTTCTGTTCAAGCAACATTATTACACATAAACACATCATTAATGAGGCTTTGTAACTTAAACGTATAAACTGACTACTGCACTCATACATGTTAACACACTGGCTGTTCTCTCATAATTACACTGCTGCCTGCACATGCTCTGTATTTATATGGACATGTTATATCTGGAAATGCTTGTTAAAGGCGCACACACACACACACACACACACACACACACACACACACACACATCTCCACTTAACCCTTCATATTCTGGATCTATTGGTAAGAGAAACAGGATTGTTTTTTTCTGAAAATTCCCAATGTGATGAACAGCCAAACCAAAAAGTAACAAGGTCACATAGACAAACCAGTTAGTATAAACTGCAAGAAAAAACTAGCTAAACTAGAGTTTTCACCGTGTGGTACCTTAAACTTCTTGTAAAAGAGGCCCATGGCATATACTCAAATGACCCCTTAAGGACATTGTGTTTCAGCTACATGACTTCTGGACAGATTTAGAGACCCTGTGTTTCTAGAGTATAGCCAAACAGTCCACTTATGCTGTGCTGATGAGGCCATGAGAAGGCTGAAACATGCATGTCCACAGGTACTCTCATTTGGCTTTGTTGGCCTGAATCTGTCCATAAATGCTTAAAAAGGAAAAAAAAATCATGGACATTCAGAAGCCATATAGTTGAAACACTTGGTGTCCTTAAGGGGTCATTTACATATATCCAGTGAGCATCTACTACAGTAGGTTTAAGGTATCACAATGTGATGAACAGGAAATAGATTTTGAGGGAACTGATTCTGTTTCTTCTCTGGCAACTGATTGATTATGAGAGCATGTCTGATTTTCCATTGGCAGAATTTTCATTTTTCTGAAACCATATCTTTGATGAGCCAAGTTTTTCATTGGGAACAAAAATGACATCCCAGTTTCTTTGCAGTTATTACAGCTGGAATGTCTTCAGCCTACAACTGCTCTTGCTTTTACAGTCTTGGAGAGGATGTTTTATTATAACTTGCTATATGCCTGACAGCCAGCCTGCAGCCCCTAAGAAACTAGATAGATTGTATAATGATCCTCAATATTATGAATACTTACTTTGTAATCCCAGATCTGACCCTTCAGTGATTTCTTTATCTAAGCCTTCTGTACCTAAACATTTTGTAAGTGCGAATCCCTACCTCAGGATGCAAACATTTGATAGATTTGGGAAAATAGTGTATTCCTCAATCACTTATTTTTCAGATTCTTCATCATCACACTTATGTTTTCAAGTTTTTGCTTGCTCCTTTTGAAAATGTGCATAACATTATTAGTATTTTTTCTTCTAACAAGGGCAAATATTTTCTAAATGCTTTCATTGCTTCATTTTCTCAAATAACCAGATATTCTTTAAAGTGTTCTTTTGCTCAGATGATGCCTCAACCAGAGCAGCAGCTACTGGGACTGTGATGAGAAGGTTTGCTTGATTAATATCTTCAAAGTCTGAGAATGTAAACTTGAATTTTTTTGCAGCCTTCGCTCAATAGGAAGGTTGTGTTTGGACTGTCTGTTGCTGAGGCTCTGAAAAAAAATGATGAGAGAGGGAACGTATTCAAGGGTTGACTCATTTTTTCAGACTTCCTTTTCCAAGGTTGTTGTAGGTTTCATACTTAACTCAGGATCCTTTTATAAAAGGCAAAATAAGCAGACTCTGCAAACTTCTGGCAAGGGGACTTAAAAAAAAAAAAAAAAAAAAAAAAAATACAAGGAGACTTCAAAGGAAGGGCGAGCCTCCCAGAAACAGGGATAGTCCAGCAAATCAGATTGTCTTCAAGTTGCAGATCCCCATTCCCTCCCTAACAATATGTAAAGCATTTCCCACATCTAGCTTTAATTTCTTTCTCTGTAAGCAGATAATCTTACACAACTGGATTCTGAGAATAATCCTTCAGGGGCACAGATGGCAGTAGGAGTATCAACAACCTTTTCAGGGGATTCCTCCTCATCCACAAGATTGAACTTCTTTATTCCCTCCTGTCATTCAGCATCTGCTGGCTCATGGTGTAATACAGTTTGCTCCTCTTTCATCAGCAAGGAAAGTTTTTATTCAAGAATGTTTCTGGTACCATAGAAAATTTTCACAGAGACCAGTCCTAGACCTATCCTTTGTCAACCAGTCTATGAAAGTCCCAAAACTCAAAATGCTATCCTTTCACAGCACATTGCCTCTTATTATTTCCACTTTCATTTTTTTCTAACTGTAGATTTAAAGGATGCTTATCAGATTTGTATAGACATACATTTCGGACTTGCGTTTAAGGTTTTCTCTGTCTGGATTATACTTTCAGGTCTCTACATTGCTCTTCGGGTTATCCACTGCTTCAGCGGTGATCACAAAGAACTGTTCACATCCATTCTTGGCAAACATCTAGCAGAATTCTGCTTTAGGACCCTTTAAAATCAGGCCTATAAAACAGATGCATACTCATTTCCTTGGACATGAATGTTCCTGTATGCCTTTTCATCCTTTCCACTGATGACCAGGGTGATACCAAAGATTCAGAAGAACTCTGCAAAGATCATTGTGGCAACTTTATTCTAGGCCAGGCAACAGTGGATGTTCTTTAATTCTCATGTTGCAGTATTCTAAATATGAGGGATTCTCCACCTGAGGCGACCCGAACACCCGGTCCATATACAAAAGCTTAGTCTGGTTGGTGTGTGGGACGTCACACAAGTACCATAAACCGCGGGCCATAAATTTGACGTCCACATGCACAGACCTCAGAACATCTCTGCCGCCAATCGAACGTCAGCTTGCTCATTCTGCTCTGCCCCAAAGACATCTAAAAAGATAAGTACCCCATTGGGAAATCTTTATTTTTTCTAGTTCTGGTTGCTGTCCTTTGCTTAATTGATAGCCGATTCCATCCATGTCATCTAGGAAGGGAAAATGTAAGTGCGGACATCAGATCCTGCACAGACAGCCACGACCTCTGCCTCTTTTGCTTATGGCCTTCCCACAACTACAAATCCTGCTCTATTTGCCAGTTGTTTATTTTGAAGACCCTACGCAACCATCTAGTGGCCCTTAAACTTTTCATTGAGAACCAGCACCTTAAAAGACTAGCCTTGGGCATGGAAGTGATGCATGGTGTATTGGACAAACCGCCAGAGAAAAAGACCAAAGATTCAAGGCCTGAAAAAGCACCTGGTCCTCCAAATTTGGGCATCCTGCTAGCTGCTGATCTAGGGGCTGAGGTACATCTGATGGCTTCGGCGGCTACAGCAAGTTCCGTTTCGGACACCACTCTAATTTCTCTGACCAGCACGTCCATGGATGTTATTCTGATGTTTGTTTCATATGTCAGGGTGGAACCAGGTTCGCCCAAATGCCCTTTGATAGCTTTCATAACCGTGGATGTTTCCTCAATTCCTACTGTGACCTTGGATCCTAGGCCTACGCCTCCTCAGACAGGACTTAGGGCACCTTCACTCAAAAAGAAGCAAAAAAACTAAACGCGTGTCTGCTTCCCCTGAGGGTATCCCAGATTGGCAAGCATTTTCCCAATCAATCCCTTTTCCAGGCCTTCATGACACTTAGGCCCCATCTGTTCTGCCAGCCTTGAGCCCCAGGCCTGCATCCTTAGGCCCCTTGCCTCAAATTCTAGAAGAGGAATCTTCATCTTCTGATGAGTCTTTCTCATACTTCACAACTGGCCTCCCCCTTAGGATACTACTTACTGGAAGAAGACTCCCTAGAAGGTGATTCCCCACCAGAAGATATTACATTTGGAGAAACGCCAAAATGAGGGAGCATTTCAAGTGGGATTCCACTCAAATGACAGAGGTTCAAACAGATATGAACTTCTCCAGATGGAATCCCCTTCTCCTTCTGACATCCCTCCAGTCATCCCTGCATACTTGGATGCCTTTGCCTCATCTTCCAAAGCTCCTGATTCTCAGCCACCTGTACCAAAGAGACCAGACAAGTTCTGTAACGTACCTGACAACTGTACATTTCTCATTAAGCCCTCCTTGGCAGACCCTGCAGTAGTTGCTGTAGCATCTGATAAGCAGTCCAGATTCCCTCTTTTTTGCTTCCATCAGATAGACAGTAAAATGATAGACAGGTTAGGGAAGGACATTTGTACATCTTCAACCCTGGCCTTCAGAGCTATCCACTACCAAACTTGTATGGTAAAATATGCTCTGGTTCTAGTATCCCAGGCCTTAGACCAACTTAATTCTGTTCCTGATTCCTCCAATAAAGCACAGGTTGCTTCTACCCTTTCATTGGCTACACAGGTCACTAGGCACTCCATAAAATGCAGCTGTGATGCTGCAGAAGCAGCATCTAGATCAGCTACTTCTGATTCTGTTCTTCGGAGGTACTCTTGGCTTAGGTTACAACCTCTGCCTGATGATTTTAAAAGTAAAAATCTTAGATGCTCCACTTGATAATTTTCTTTTTGGAAAAAAGTCAGCAGAGCCTTATAAGGCCTTGCAAGAGAAAAACAGAATTGCAGGACCTCAAGCATCTCTTTGCGTCACCAGTGCCAACGTTTCAGAAACTACCCTGGCAAACCCAATTTTGTCAGGAAAGGATCTGCACCACCCTCTTTAAAACAAAGAAGAGGTGCCAGGAGATTATCCTCTGCCAGGCATACCTTACCCCAATCTACTCCTAGACAGCCCTTTCCTGACAGGCCCAAAAGTGCATGACTGTTGGACCCCTACCAACCATCTCCCCTTTTTTGCCTGCCTCTCTCACTGTCTTCCCCTGTGGCAACACATCACCTCAGATATCTGGGTGTTGTCAGTAGTGGAAAAATGATATTTCATGACATGGAAAGAAAAGTCCATCCCAAAAGGAATCCCACATCCTCCAAAGAACCAAAAATTCACCTCTTCCCACAGGTCATCCAAGATCTGGTCTGTCAGGGCACAATTCAAAAGGTCCCACCTGGACAGGAAGGCCTAGGGTTTTATTCAAGACTCTTCTTATTCCCAGGAATGGATGGACCATGGAGACCCATCTTGGACCTATCCCTCTTAAACTCCTTTCTACATTCTCTCCCTTCAAACTCTTCTTCCACTAATAACCTCCAATTCTTATCTGGCCACTTTAGACCTGAAGGATGCATATCTTCACATCCCTATTCACCCATCTTACCACAAATACTTATGTTTTGCTGTGCAATCCTTGCATTATCAGTTTAATGCCTTGCCCTTTGGGTTTTCTACAGCACCAAGGGTATTAACAAAATGCCTAGTTTCAGTGGTAGCCTTTTGCAGAACAAAAGGTGTTGAAATCTACCCCTACCTGGATGATCTCCTTATCTAGGCAGATCACCCAGATACACTCTAAAGACATTTACTATTCACAATTTCCCTCCTAGAAGCCTTAGGCTTCACCATCAACCACCTCCAGTCCTTCCTGAACCCTTCACAAGATCAGGTGTTCCTTGGGTGCAGAATAAGGACATACCTGATGGTCACCCCCCCGAAAAGGTCACATGTTTAACCTCATCCTTCATGAACCTACTCGTAGCCATTAGCATCTCAGCCAGGGAGATTCTGCGTCTCTTCAGGTTCATGGCAGCCACACTTCCTGTGCTGCCCCTAGCCAGGTTACACACGAGAAAGTTTCAATGGTACCTGAAGAATGATGGGTCCCAACACGCCCACTCTTTAGAATTTCAGATTCCCTTCCTTCCATGTCTCAAGAAAGAGATTTATTGGTGGATCCAGCAAGTTCAGCTGAACCCAGGATTGCCTCTACAACCTCTCCCTGCGGATTAGCTGATGCAAACAGATGCATCAGACATGGGGTGCGGAGCAACTATGAGCAAGTCTGAAGGTTCAGGGACAATGGGACTGCTGTCAAAAGAAAGAAAACACACAAACTGCCCTTATCCTATCCCTAGAGATATTCCTTCCCTTTATACACCTAGAACCTCTAAAAGTCTTCACAGACAACACCACAGTCCTGTGTATATCATCAAACAAGGGGGAACAAAATCCTACTTACTTTGCAGGCTGGTTATCCAAGCATGGGATATAGCCATGCTCTGCCAAGGTAATGCTGCAGGCAGTTTACATTCCATCACAAAGCATTGTTCAGGTAGATGCTCTCAGTAGGTCAATATCTCTGAATCATGAGTGGATGTTGCACAGGGATGTGTTTCTAGATATAATCAACCAGTGGGGTACATCTCAAATAGGTCCGTTTGCCTCCCTCAGAACAGACTACAGCTATTCTGCATAAGGACCCCCTCTCCTCAGGCATGGAGAGTGGATGCATTCTCGATTTCCTGGGAAGGGATGTTTCTTTATGCATTTCCCCCCTTCCCTCTCATACAGAAAGTTCTGCTGAAGGTTCAACAGGACAGTCCCAAAATCTTGCTGTGACCCCCTTTTGGCCAAGGCAGCATTGGTTCCCCCTTCTTTTTTCACTAGCCAAGGGCAATTACCACAAGTTACCTCACAAGGTGGACATCTTCACACAGCAGAAGGGATATCTCATCCACCCACACCTACAAACCCTCAAATTGACCTTGTGGGTAATAAACGTCTGATCCCTTTTAGACACCTTTACTCAGAGGATGTGCATTCGGTCCTGCAGGAGGCCAGCAAACCCACTACCAGAAGATCCTATCTATCTAAATGGAAAAGGTTCTCCAATTGGTGTCTTCACAAATGACTAGATCCTTTCATACTCCTCAGTGAAAGTCCATTTATCAGCTATTTCTGCGTGCCTACCTCTCAATCTGCCTTTGCTGTCCAGATTAGAGGTAAAGCTTTTTCTTAAGGGTGTGCTCTATATCAGGCCACCAAGAAAACCCATTCCCCCTCCTTGGGACCTGAATTACATTCTAGAAAAAACTCACACTGCACCTTTTGTGCCAACAGCGTCAGCCTACCTAAAGATGTGCACTTGGAAAAAAGGGCTTCTAGTAGCCCTGACTTTACTAGGAGGGTTTCAGAGCTACAGGCTCTCATGGCTGCCCCACCATACCTGATATTTCATAAGGATAGAGTCTCTGGTCATACAAATCCATCTTTCATGCTTAAAGTAGTCAGTGAACTTTTGCTTAACTAGTCAATCCACTTGCCCACCTTCTTTCCTTCTCTACAGAATGACAGTGAGAGAGTGCTGCATTCCCTTGATGTTCACAGGCAACTTAGAGTTTACCTGGACAAGACTAAGAATGATTCAGAGTCTAACCAGTTTGTTTCCTTTCACCCCAGGGGTCTGGCCAATTTCTTCTTGGATTTCCAACACTGTTACCTTCTGCTACTGTTTCCATGGCAAACACCTTCCCTGTGCTGTTAAGGCCCACTGTACTAGGGCAGTGACCTTCTCGGGGGCTTATTTCAAAGGTTTAGATACTGACACTATCCTAGAGGCAGCCACACGGTCTTCAGTCCACATTTTCACTAAACATTACAAGCTGGACTGTATCTCCAAAGTTAGGGCAGGCTTTGCAAAAGCCATCCTGCATGGTTTCATAGAAAGTTCTTCTGCCACCACCCATAACACATGCTGAGTTTTGGCACTCATCCTCATATTTAGAATACTGCAACATGAGAATAGGATACTTGTGTAAAATCTTACCGTAACCATAGGTGTCCTTCTCTTCCACATTGCAGTATTCCTGTCCCTCCCTCCACTAAGACATCTACCTCCTCTTCTCCTTTACATTGAATTAACTTTCCTCTCTCTGAATAACATCCTGATCAGCTTCCCTTAGACTACTGTCTGACTAGGGCATTCACTTCTGAGGTCAGTGATGTGGACGTCACATTTATGGCCCACAGTTTATGGTACCTACATGTGACGTTCCACGCACCACACAGCAGCCAGGCTAAGCTTTTGTATATGGGCTGAACATTTGGGGCGCCTCAGGTGGAGGATCCCTCATGTTTAGAATACTGCAACATGGAAGAGAAGAAATGTATGGTTATAGTAAGATTTTACACAATTGTTCTTTCTTCTTTCTTTTAAAACTGGTCATGTGCAAATATTACAAACTTCTTTCCTGATTGTGCATACACAGGACAGGGTTGTTTAGTACATCACAGCTTGAAACACCAAACTCCCTGGATAAGAGTTTTAATAACTTTTAGGCACATATTTCTGAGGACAAGCAGTGGGTATTAAAGGAGGAAAAGAAACTTGCCACTACAAAATTTATATATTAGCAAATGGTAAATTATTTTGTAGTTGGTGCCAAATAGTGATCCAGTAACTTAATGCTAGTATATCTCTGGTTCTGCAATATTTGTATGTTATCATCCCCTGGCCTTTCTTACTCATCTAGCCCCTACCCTGCCTCCATTTCCCACACCCCCCCACTGTACCTACATTTGTTTTCAGTAATCCACTCTCATGCTCACCATCAACCATTTACACACACAATTTCTTCTCTATTACTTTATTCTTAATTCTAATCCTACACGCCCTCCAAGTACCTCTCACTACTTACACTCAATTATACTATCCTCTTCCAAATATATATTAACTGGTAAGAATCATCCTTATTCATTTTAATACTTTAGCAGACACAGCTTCTAACATCAGCAATAGTTATTTCCTCTCAATTGCATTTACACTACAATATACTTTATTAATACTACTATGCAATACTTGTACTATAGCAGTATGCTACCCTTATACACTACAGCACTCATTCTGTCAATAGCTGCTCATCTAACCCATATTCACTTAAACATTCCATCATCCTTCCATACTTCTCCTTTCCTATACCCACCACAAATAAAACCCACAAGTATTGTCATATCACCTGTAATGTAAAATATTGCATACAGTGATCATACCACCTACACTGTTCTCCCTCGACATACTTCTCCCCACATCTCAGAAGTACAAGTTCATAATTAATTTCCTCAGCATCCTAACTTACTCTTAATGGCAATATCCACCCAAACCCTGGCCCCAAAATTAACCCAGCCCATCTCTGTCTGTAACCCACCATATAGCCCAAAGTGTACTTAATCTCCCCCGAAAAAGGAACCAATCTACTATTACTACTAAATATAAACCTCAGAAGTATTGTTAACAAAATACAAGAACTCCATGCCACCCTCTTATTCTACTCACCAGACATTGCTGTAATTGAAAAACACTAGGTAAGACTGCAATCCAAATTGTAGCTTGCTACAGATCCCCAACCATGCCCCAAGATTCTCACTACACCTTTCTAAACATACTGGAAAATATTAATATACAACCAAGCACCCCAATACTTGGTGATTTCAACTGCCCTGCCATTAACTGGGAAAACTACTCGTGTACCAACACCTTTGTTCAACAGTTCTTAGAATCCATAAATTCCAATACCCTGGATCAACTAATCCATAGTCCCACCATGGGCTCCAATATCCTAAACCTGGTCATTGCCAACATGGAAAATCAATGCTTCACACCTATGGTCACCTCCTCGTTGGTCAGGTCAGACCATAAGCTAATCACCCTTAACATCCACATCCCACCCCACCCCCAGTAAGGAAACCTCCATAAAAAACTTCTCCAAAGCCAACTTCATGCTACTCAAGTCAGAAGTTACAAACTTCATGACACCCATGCAGACGGAAACTGAAAGTTCTACTGCTGAGTCCTACACTAAGGCACTGTACGAGCACATCCACTCGTGCATGAATCGTGCCATCCTAAATAGAACCAAAATGTTTTCCTCCAAAAATAGGAAGCCAATCTGTGGTCCCCTGCCATAAACAAACATTACAACAAAAGGAAGAAACTGTTGCAGAAAAGAGGAAAATCCCAGGATGCAAAAAACTCCCTTACCAGCCTCAGTAAGAAGTGGGGATCTCTCATAAAATCCTCCAAAGCTAGTTACTAAAAAAGATTCCAAAGACAACCACAAAGCATTCTATAACTGTGTCAAGAATCTAAATGGCAATGCTCAGAGCTATAACAGAATGGCATTAAATATACTGATCCCAAGGATATTGCCAATATCCTGGCAGATCGATTCAGGGCCAACTTCACCCCCTAAATGGCCCATCTCAATACCGGAAGATTGCCAAATTCTGGTAATAACGGCCACACAGGTTAAAAAAACCGCACTCTCCAAAGCTAAGAATACGGCATCCACGGGACCAGATGACATCCCGGGCTGTGTACTGCATGAACTACAAAATGAACTGGCACCTCACCTAAGTGACATGTTTAATCATACCCTCACCTCAGGCTTCATGCCCACTGAGTGGCACACAGCTACAGTTATCCCACTCCACAAGGGGGGGATCCACCTTGGATCCCGGAAACTACCGCCCCATCAGTCTGACTAGCCTGATCTGCAAGGCCATGGAACTATTATCATGGAACTTATAAACAAAGACATTGGCAACCTTAAAACACTGGACCCCACCCAGTTTGGGTTTGTGAAGGGCCGATCTTGTCTCCTGAATCTGATTCTTCTAATCAGTCTCCAGAGCCGTTGATGAGGGTAAGACAGTTCACACAGCCTGTCTGGACCTTGCCAAGGCCTTTCACACCAGCCCCCACTCTGGAATCGTAGATAAACTTACTAAGATGGGCATTAATCCCTATGTCACTCGGGTTGCCAACTGGCTTACTGACAGAACCCATACTGTAAAAGTAGCTGACTCCAAATCCAGCTCCAGACAAGTGACAAGTGGAGTACCTCAGGGTTCAGTCCTGGGACCTCTCTTGTTTGGCATCTACTTCTCTGAAATACAGGCCAACACTAAGGGACTCTGGCTAACAAAGTTCGCAGATGACTGCAAACTGGGAGCCATTATTGAATCCCCAAAAAATGTCGATACTCTACAAAAGGGCCTTACAGAAGCAGATGCTTGGTGCCAGAGCCATGGGCTCAAGCTCAATGCCAAGGAATGTATAGTTATCCCCTTTGGGAAAAAAAACATGTGCCCGTGAATTACCACATAGATGGCAGTACACTAAACACCGAAAGTGTGATAAGAGACTTAGGGACACAGGTGGACAGTGGTCTCACCTTCAATAACCACATCACCACAACAGTCAGGAAATCCTTCTATGTGGCATTCCTCATCACGAAGGGCTTTTCATCCAGAAAAAAAAGGAGGTCATTGTCCCACTGTACTCATCCCTCATTAGACCCATTATAGAATACAATGCCCCATTTGGTATGTACCTCTCAAGACATCTGCAACAACTAGAAAGGCCGCATAAATACCTCACTAAAAGAATCACAGGCCTAAAGCAGATACCCTATCCTGATCGCCTAAACAACTCCAGCTATACTCTTGTCGCATATCGTCTACTCTGAGGCGATCTCTGCTTAACATACAAGGCCATGTCAAACCCAGAGCTGTTGGACATGTTGCAAAGAAATCCCAATCACTCGGAGCCACACGCTCCAGGGATCTAAACTTTGTCATCACAATAAACAAAACATGCTGGAGGGATAGGTTCCTGATCCAGAGACTCCCCAGACTCTGGAATAGACTGCCCATACATGTCAAGCAGAGCGCCTCTTTAGCCCTCTTCAAAAGGAACCTTGATGATTGGATGGGAGAAAGGAAATTCACCCCGGGGATCACATCAGTCACCCTGCTAGACAGGGGTCCAGGGAAGTAAATAGTGTGGGAAGAAATAGCCAGGGAATTGTTATGGCTAGGCTTGTATAGGCCCTAGGGCCGATAGCCTAGTACCAACCTATGGCTAAAGTCAGACAATTAGCAACAATTAAATAATTTCTCCATGATATAACATACATAGGATAGAGAGAGAGGAAATGTGGATCCATACTGTTTAAAAATAATCTTATTCTAGAATCCCTAGATCAAAACACCCCTGATTTCAATAATGCAGAAATACCTTTTACTAAACTGAAAATCAATTCCAAGAAATAGTTAAACATAGTAGGAACCTATGTACCAATACATCCTCCACTGGACATCAAAATCTCTTCCTCAGGAAATCATCATTTTGGGGGACTTTGATTTACCTGTAACTTGCAAAACCCCACTAATCATTAACCTTCACAGCTTCACCCAAATTATTCAACCTCCAACTAGAATTGACAAAACGTCAAAAAGATAGTCTATCCTTGAATGGATCCTGACTAACAGACCTGGCCTGCCTCTACAATGTGGCTGTCTCCCAGCTTCCAAACTACCTCCTTGGGCAACTTAACATACAATTTACCACCACATTTTTAAGCTGTCATAGAGTATTTTAACTCCACCTTCCTCAACATATAGAGCAAATTAGCACCTCCTTGGACAGTAAGAATAAAATGTAACAATGTCCCATGGTTAATCAAAGAAACTATATCATTACTAAAAATGAGAGATGAGGCTTGAAAACTATGGCCAAAAAACAGGCATACCAAGAACTTGGAAACAGACACACAGAACAAGAAAAATAAAACATGGTAACATCCAAATAAAACTTCAGAACAACCCACAAAAGTTTTGGTCATATCTTAAAAAGAAAAAAAAAACATACAACTTGGACAAGCCAGTACACCATCCCCTTCATCCACAAATACTCTAGAAAGCATAGCTCTCTCAAAAAAAAAACTGCTCTTTTCCTCCATAAGTTCATTTAACATCAAGGATAGAAGTACCTTCTCCTTCCAACCTGTCCCAACAAATACTATAAAACAATTTCTAAACTTAAGCCAACAACCCTAGCAGCTGATAACTTACCATCTGAGTATCAAACTTTCTGCAGAAGCCATCTACTACCCTGTATCCATCCATATAAACAGCTCCATATCCAAACACCAAGTCCCAGCAATTTGTGTAATGGGATAATGTGTGACATTTTACAAAGGGGGTAATTCAACAGAACAGTCCAACTATAGGCCTATAGCTATCATCTCCATTATCCAAAATGCTACAAAAATGCATTCACTTACAAATTCTGGTCCATCTCTTAACTAAGCAATCTTCTGTCCAATATTCAGCATGGATTTTATCCCTACTATAGCACTACTACCGGCCCTGCAAAGCTTGCTGAGCTTTACTAACAGTCATTTAACACAGAAATGAAGGCAAATTAGTTTCTTCCACCTTTCTTGATCTGTCTAAAGCTTTTGTCACCATCTCTCTTAGCAAATTCTTAAATGTACTCTTTGAACTAAAAGTCCATCATTCTGCACTAGCATGGTTCCAGGATTATCTAGTTGGATGACAGCAAGCTGTAAAATGGCAAGAAGACCTTTGTCCTCGACTGCCCATCACTTTGGGAGTTCCAAAAGGATCGATCCTAGATCCCCTTCTTTTCACCATATTTACTAATAATCTTCACACTGCTACTCTTCATGTCTCCCTAGTCCAATAAGAGGGCGATTTCTACTCTTATATGTGCTACCTCATCACCGCAGCAACTTCAGTTAATAACACAGCAGTCCTTCTCTGCAGTGGAATCATGGCGATCTCATTCACAGCTTATTCTTTAAAAAAGTAAAGTCGTGCTTTTCCAACCTACAAGAGCCAGAGACCCATCCCCTGCATTCTATATCTCATCTGCAGATAATACTATTTCACTTGTATACCAAACTAAACTTCTGGGTGTGGTTATTGATAACATGAAATTTGACATTCATAAACAAAATAATAAAGTACACAAAAAAAAAAAAAAACTTGGTACCCTATACAGAAATAAACAATTTCTAACCAGTAACACAAAAGCTACCATTGCAAGAACACACCTTGTCTCTACAGTCTGTTATTCTTCACCCACTCACCAATCTAAAGAAATCTGATTTAGATAAGCTAGTGGCCTGCTACAATAAAAGTGCAAAGTTTGCCACAGATTCTACCTGTTAGATCTCATCACTGCTTAGTGCTAAAACAACTCACCTAGTTAGAACTGCCTCATCTCTTAACTTATACCCAGTTTACTATGGCTCATAGACTAATAAACCATCCTGAAAAAAATAACTGCCCTCCAAAACTTACTACAACCTTAGTCTAGTAATCGTGTTTTATGTTCTAGTAATAAATCATTACTAAATATAACCAAAACCAACAATGCTGCAGGTGACTCTCATTACATAGCCAAAATCTGGGACACACTTCCTCTACATATGATTTATTACTGACTCTACACACTTTAAAAATTACTCAAAACTCACTTATCCAGTACATGGCTATGCTCATGAACAAGCCCTGGTTAGGATGCACTAATTATTTCATTTACATCTCCTCTCTGTCTTATCAGACTTGCCTCGCATATTTCCTTTTATATATTCTAATTATGCCTATTACTATTCCACAAAGTTTTTTTTTTTCCAAATCTTTCTAGTTTATTCTACTAATCCCTACACTCAGGGTTTACATGGCATTGTCCATGTTAAGAACATTTTGGTAGACAATTGAACTTTTTCTCTGTCAAGCTTTGAAATATTAGTAGATATCCCTTATCTGATCTTGTAGTCCTCATACTCTTGTCCATCTCTTCCTTCCTTGTCATGCTGCTTCTCTAGTACATAACATGTATCACTGTACTTTAAGTTTGTAGATAAGGAATTATGGAATGTAGCCATGCTTGTTCTCCCTGTTAAGCATCATCTTGCATTACTAACTTTGTACAATTTGCTTTGAATTAATTGTATAAGCAATATGTTTTGAAACTATTCTGTGTAAAATATGCTTTTTGATTTATATCTATGTATATATTTTTACAATTTGACTGTGTATCTATGTACATTCTGTATAGTATAATTATGTGGAGCTTTTCTCCCCGGGCTTCAGCTGAAAAAGGACTGTTTACTCAGTCCAACTGTCCCAGTAAATAAATATAAAATCACTGTTAATTTGTCTCATTTCAGCAAGTTCATCCATGGCTTCCCCCCTTTCAATGTATTCCTATAGCAAGATATTTTTGATAGAGGTCCTGCATACTTTTCCACCTATAAAACCGGTATCTTCTCCTTGGATCTTAATTTTGCATTGAAAAAATTAACCCTTGCTCTAGTTGAACCAGCTTATCTGGCTGGTTTGATATTCTTAATATAATAAACAGTGATGCTGATTGCTCTGACTTATGCTTGACAAGTTTCTGAGTTGTAACCTCTTATGGGGGGGGGGGTGTCAGACTTATCAATTTTTCCACAAAGATAAGGTTTCTTTAAGAACTAATCCTTCATTAGAATTAAGCTCTCCATCTCCCTGTCTTCTTTCCAGAACACAAAATGAGGAAGAGGATTCTTCATACTCTTGCTGCCCAAAGATAACTCCGCTATTGTTTTGAGAGAACTAAAAACCTTCAGAAATTCTGATCAGTTATTCATTTCTTAAGAAGATAAAGAAAAAAGGATAACCAGTGTCTGACAGTTTTCAAATGGTTGTCCCACCCTATTTCATTTTGTTGTATTCACCATAAAATTCAGTTCCAGGTAAGATCAAGGCACATTCTAATTAGGGCCTTGGCTTCTTCAGTGGCTGTTTGAAAAGGGGTGGACTCGAAAGAAGTTTAGAGGTAGCAACGTGGTCCTCTGTACATACTTTTACAAAGTACTGCAAACTAGATTCCTTTCCCAGGTCTAGAGCAAGCTTTGGGGTCACATCTGTGTCACTGCTAGACAGGGGCACAGTAAACTAATTCTATTATATAAGGGGACCTTCATTGTGTCACTACTAGACAGAGGCACAGTATTCTAAATTTATTCTGTACATTTTTGTACCATTTCATGGGGTGGCAAAAGCCACATCACTATGGCTAGGCTTACAAATGCCCCAGGGCAGATAGCCTAGTACTATACTATGAAACTATGGTATGATCATT
Source organism: Protopterus annectens (assembly GCF_019279795.1). Lineage (NCBI taxonomy): Eukaryota > Metazoa > Chordata > Ceratodontiformes > Protopteridae > Protopterus > Protopterus annectens. The sequence goes on along the minus strand of NC_056737.1, from coordinate 782,052,380 downwards.
CTCCAGGGGCTCATGGACCTTCATCCTTCCTCTTCCTAAACTTTGTAAGCTATGGTATTCTACCCATATTGCTAAGGATACTGAAGCACCGATCTCAGGATGAACATAGTAAACAAACAGTAACTGTATATGTTTGAGTAGATGACTGCTATAGTAGCTGATCCCTTCCTCCACCCTCAGCCTTATTTTTATGATTTTTCACTACCACGCTAAGGACGTTGAATTTTAGTTACCTAATGTTGGCCTCTCTCAGGGCTGTAGCCTCCCTCTTTCAGTTGTCATGAAAGCTCTGAAGGGCTTTGTACTTGGACTACTGATTTTCTCCAAATCTTGAGCTTTAAAAACTAAATGAAAATTCCAGCCAAGCTGGCACTTCCGATAAGTGACCTCTCAAATCTCTTGAATCAGAGGCACATGGGATATATGCAAATGACCCTTATGAACACCAGGTGTTTCAGCTAATTGGCGATTCTGAATGCCTATGACTTGTTTCATTGTTTTAATGGACAATTTCAGGCCAATAAAGCTAAACCCTACTAGCTGTGGAAGATGCCCTTTAGCTTTGGAATCTGGCTAACTGTTATATCCTAGGCAGGATATAACTTGTATAGCTAAGGGTACTGCAACAGTAATCTATTTGAATATCTACTGATATGGTAAGTTTATTTACACAACTGTGTAACATCCTTCACAGCTTTTTTCAGGAACATAGCTCTTGCTTATAATTTATGCAGTAACAGCTTTGTCTGATCTCAATACTTGCAAAGCCATGTAAGTTGGATGTGATTTGTAGGTCTTGTTCATTCTTTATTTGAAGCTAACCTGCTAAGGGGTATGTTCCTTTGAGGTTGATCACCAAGGAACATTTGCTTGGGATTCTCTCCTGCATTTTTAGAAAATGAACCTCTTATTCGATACAAAAGTTGTGCTTACTACAATGATAGATCCAGAAGGGCAGGTTATTTCTCCATACCATAACCTCCAGTTACCATTGGCATACTAGTTTGAGTTTCTAATTTTCTCAGAATTCTAAGACATTTTTGATTATGTACTTTGCTCTAGAAAGGCTATGCATTTTCTGGGTGGAAAAGGAGTTTGGCAGCCTGGGAAGGTTTTACTTTCCAAGTAGTCCTATTACCTCCTGACCTTAATTTTACATCTATAAAGGATGGACCTACAGCAGTGATGTTTAAGATGAACAAAATGCCATAACAGATATTCAGATCAGATGATAGTTGCAGTGTAGCACCTACTGTGAGGTTACCTGCTAAACCAGTGGAAAAGTATGTAAGGGAGCATGATGGGGTCACCTGTCTTTTAGATGTTAAGATGAGAAATGCAAAGGTCTTTTTTTTTTTTACATACTTTCCTCCACATTAGATCATGCATATTGTTACCTTTTTTGTTTAATGCTGCAAATACTTAGTGCTGCTCATATAATTCAAGTGTCTTGCTACTGACATTGAGGTCTGCATTATGATGATATAGTCAGAGGAATAGATTTAGATCACTTTATTGACTCCTCCCCTACCCATAATTCCCTCAGTACCTCAGTGAAATTAGAGGGCTCTGACCTTTCATATAACTGTTTCTTAATAGCTCTGCTAAAATTTACTTCTTAGAGCGAGTTGCTGCCTCTGCGTTTGAGGCATTCAAAGGGGTTCTGTCCAAGTCAAGAGGAAATTTCTCTACCATGCTCAGCTCCACCCCTATCTCCTTTGATGCCTATCTCCATATCTGCTCATCCTAATTGCAAGGGACAATTCAGCCTCACTGGTTTTCACCATGTGAGCTCCCCATCCAATTCTGAACCTTCTCCAGAGTCCATATGGGGCAGGTTCTGAGGAAACAGAGTTGCAAAAAGAGTCATTTGCACTGTTCACCAGAGTCACTCACTAAAGACACAGACTTTGATGAGGGAGAAGGGTTTCTAATGATCCCCTCTGGAGGACATCTCCTTTAGAGACATTTTGGACTTGATAAAACAAGGGAGTTGGTTCTCTGATGCTCCCTCTTCTAAGGAGTCATTGTTCCTCGAGGCATTCAGGGCTGGCTTCACCCTCTGAACACATAGACCTAGTTTCTCACTGGGGATGGAAGGAACCTAATGTGGTGGAGCCAGTACCATGTAAACCAGATAAAATTCTAGTAACCCCCCAGGGCTTTGTCACTCTGGAGCAAGGGTCCCTGCTGGATGCTGTGGTTGTGGCAGCAACCACCAGGAAGAAGCTTTTGGAAGAGAGCATATCTGTCCACCCCCTTAAGAGTCTAGGGCTTTGGACAGATTTGGGAAGTGGACCTATGCTTCAGCTACTTTTGCACTTAAGAGTTTTGAATTAACTAATTTGATGACATGTTTTCAGAGGGACTTGATGAAAGAACTGACCACATTCCTCTTGGGTAATCTTCCTGCAGACATCCAGAAATCCATGGATTCCCAGGTGTCTACCTTACAGTCACTGTCTGATGTATTCATAGCTCTGCTTTCCAGTGCATTTGATGGTGCAGACATTGCTATTCACTAACACACCTGGATGTGCCAGTGTGACACTGCAGAAAGTTTAGACATTCTTCATTAATGCCCTCTTTGATGATCCAACCCTTTTCTGACCTGAAGTGAAAGAAACTCTTACCAAGAGTTTGCAAGAAAGCAAGACCCTGTCTGTAGTTGGAATCCATTTTTCCACCCAGCAAAAGGTGTAAGGTATCCTGTAATGAGAAAGGGGAAATAAGCTGTGGTTCCAATAATCCCAGGGATTTGGCCTAGACACTCCTGCAGACAGATTGCCTGAAGCAGGTGGGGAGTAATTATGATGGATATCTCCCCAGAGATGGATTGCAGAATTGAGGGTTTCATGGTTCTCTCACAGAGAAACCCTTCCGGTGATCCTGAATGTTTGCTCAACTCTTGCACCATAGAGGCATACAGGGCACCCATCCTTCAACCTTTAAGCATGGTAAGCCATCACTCAAGATTTGTGGGTGCAGAGGATTATCACTAGAAGCTGCATTATTCCCCTTTTTTTCCCTCCTCAGAAAAAAAAAGAATAATTCCTGACGTTCCACCCAATTAAATGGAATTAGTGGCAGCAGTAGTACAAAAGCTGGTAGAAATGAGTCATTCAGCAAATTCCCCCAGACTAATATCTGAAGTCTATTCAAGCTTCTTTTTAGTTCCAAAGAAAACAGGGCACCTAAAATACCTGTGTTGGATGTAAGCCACCTCAATCAGTTTGTGAAAAAGACAAAATTCCAGATGGTTACAGTGCAGTCCATTCTACGTCGTCTTTCTCTGGCAGGATGACTGCATGTGCTGCATAGATCTCCAGAATGCCTACTATAATTTCAAGATAGCAAAGCAGTCCTGGAGGTTCCCCCATTTCCAGCTAGGAGAGGACTGCTTTCAGTTCTGAGCACTGCCCTTTGGTCTCACCGTAGCCCCCGCAGGATGTTCACCAAATGCATGGCAGTGGTAGCAGTGTATCTCAGGCTGCACAGGTTCTGAATCTTCCCATATTTAGATGATTGGCTCCTTACTGCACCAACCAAGGATCTACTGGTTCATTGCAGGGACTTCTTGCTCCACCTTGTCCTGCAACTAGGAATCGCACTCAGTCTTGCCAAATGTCAGCTAACACCTAGGCAGCAGATAGAGATTATTGGATGTTACCTGGTCACAATTTCTCAAATAGCCAAACTTCTGTAATCCAGAATGCTTTCCCTGCATCAGATTGCTGTAGAGGTCCTTCACTGGCCTGGTCTCCCAGCAAGACTTATTTTGCAGCTTTTAGGCTTGATGGCTACTTAGATCACTTTCTAGTTCTGCAAGAAAGGTATTAACATGATTCCTGAGGGGGACTCTCTGCTTAGTTGTCCTTGAGGTCTCTCTCACTTTGTGAACCAGTCCATCTCACACCAATATGCAGGAAATGCTTCAGTTGATGGTTGACCTTCCCGTTAGTGTCATGAGGTCCATCTTTCTCACCACCACCACTGATGGCCACAGTAACCATAGACGTGGTCCTTCTTGGGGTGGAGGAGCATTTAGAAGGGAAGACTGTTCAAGGTTCTTTGCCAAAAATAGAGGCCAGTTTTCACATCACTGTCTTGGAGATGAGAGCAGACTAACAAGTGTTGAAGGTCTTTCATGACTCCCTCCCTGAGGGTGATCTTCATCCAGGTAGATAGTATGGCAGTAGTCTGGCATATCCACAAGCAGGGATGAACTCAATCATATCCACTGCCAGTAAGCTGTGAGAGTGTGGCAAAGGGGTAATGTCTTCCTGTCACTTTCTAATTGTAGCGCACATACTGGGAACTTCAGTATTCTGGCAGACCAGCTGAGCAGGCCTAGTCTTCTGCCCCATGAGTGGTCCCTCAAGCAGATAGGGGTGATGGAGATTTTCAGTCATGTTGGCCTGCCTTGCTGCACTCTTTGCTTCATACCTGAACAAGTACAGAAGTTACTTTGATCGGATCCCTTCACAGGATTAGATGCTGAGGGGCATTAGTCCATGTCTGTTACACAGGCCACCTCTATGCCTTCCCTCTCCTTCCTCTGATTATAAAGTTTCTTTAAAGCACCAGAAGGTGCATAGCCAAAGTAATCCTCACTGCCCCCTTTGGCCCTGACAAGTTTGGTTCCTCTTCCTTTGGCCTCATTTAGTACATCCACCCTGGGTCTTGGGCCCTCATCAGGATCTTATCTGTCACCCAACCAGTCAGCATCACCTGGACCTGAAAATGCTTAAGTTAACTGCATGGTTTCTCCAGTTTTGACAGTGGTCAGAGACTCCAGGCTGTCTGCCCCCATAATTCAGATCCTGTCTTCTTCACAGAAACCAAATACCTTGACAGTTTATCAAAGTAAGTGGAGTAGCTTTACCATATGGGCTTTCTTCAGGGAGTTGGACCCTTTCTTGATCCCTCTTCCTTCGATATTTTTTGGCATAATTTCACTAGTGATCCATCTTCTCCACCATCAAGGTACAACTAGCAGCAATTTGCAATTTTTACGTAGGGCAGACGCAGACTTCCGTGATTCCCTAAAGATTCCCAAACTGTTCCTGAAGGGAACCTTCCTTTTATGACTCCAGTCAGGAATCTGTTCCCCTCCGGACATTACTTTCATGCATCTGGCACTGACTAAAGCTCCATTTGAACTTTCCACTACAGTAGATCTAAAATTTCTTTCTTGGAAAGCTCTTTCATTGGTGGCTATCAGATCTGCAAAGAGGATTTTGGAGTTACAAACCTTATGTAACCTTCCATATCTGATGTTTCATGAGGATAGAGTATCTTTGAGAACAAATCTTCACTTTCTCTCAAAGCTGGTCTTTGAGGTAAACCTTAATCAAACTATCAGTCTACCAGTGTTTTCCCCACATTTCTGTAACAAAGGAGACTATATCCTACATTTGCTGGAATTAAAGATATTGGGAAGTTGGATTAACTTTTTCCTTGCTTTTCAGAAGCAAATTTGGTTAAGTAGTTTCTAAAGTAACACTGTCCATGTGGCCTTCTAACTATTATCTTTGTGTATGAAAACATTGGGACTGTCTACTTAGCAAACCAAAGGCTTATTCTGCTGGAGCAGTAGCTACCTCCACCCCTTTTGTGGGTAGAGGTCATTTTGATGAGATTTGTGTGGCAGCTACTCTATCTCCTGTTCATACATTGCATCACATGAAAAGTTGAATGTATAATCCAGAACTTGTGCATCTTTTGGCTTATCTATACTAAGAAATATCCTTCCATGATTCCACCGAGAGAATTTGGTAGCTTGTTAATATGCTCCAAAGGTTTAATCGTATAAAAGTAGACAACATTAGGTACAAATGCTATATACTTATAATGTTAGATTCATGTTTTGTTTGGTTTGTCCATTTAAACAATCTTCCCTCCATTCTCCTGCCTAAATTGTCATTTTTTGACCCCCAGTCAAATGGTTGGATCTGATCAGGAGCCTTGGCCTTGGACAGCTTTTGCTTGTTGTCCTTCATGGGTTCACCATTATTGATTATTTTTATTTTATAGAATCTTATATTTATAAGCAGGCAAACTTGATCCAAGGTAATCTGGGGAACTGACAATTATGGATACGGAAGGAATCAAAGCTCTGGATCCAAGCTTCTAGAAAAAGTTTCGGTTGGATAAGTTTGGATATGATAACACAAAGGTTGAATTGGGAAAAAACAAGGCAACAGAGCTCTAGCTTTACAGCAGTTGCATAACTTTCATTTACAGCTATTTATGCAGTTTTATTTATTTATTTATTTTTTTAATTTATGAACCAGGTAGGCTGTCAGGATGTGAGTATCCATTTTCAGACGCCTAGGAGCACTGTCTTAAGTAACTCAGAATCACACAGTAGGCAAATGGATGCTAAAAGGGTCGAGCCCTGAACTACAGATAGCAGCTCATTAACATTTCACACCTCAACTGCCAAAAGAAGCTTAGTAGTGCTGAGCGGTAATTCTCTTTAACTGTCAGATTTTCTTTTGCCAAACTGTGTGTCTGTATGTATGTATGTATGTATGTATGTATATATATATATATATATATATATATATATATATATATGTGAGATTTGAGATTATTTCATAAAGTATATCTGAACCAAAGTGAAGTAGAGAAAACTACAGATGGTTGGGCTAGATGGAGTTGCTAAATTTAACAACAGTTTATTTGAACTATTAGCATGATTGTTGTAATTTATTTTCTCAGTAAGTTCATAAATTAAACTGCATTCTTTTCTTTTTGCCCATTATATATGTATTCAATCCAGGGGACAGGGCTAAATGTCTTTCTTGTATTAGTAGGTAGTGGGAAAATCATCTGTTGAACCTCATTGTAGGATTTCCAGAAATTAGTAACATATGTCTAGATTTATATCTGATATTGTTGCTTGTCCCATTGTACATTGAAGACAAAGCAGGTGGGAAAGTCCGTTTAACATGCTTTATTACATAGAAATGCATCAGAATGGATAGCAGCATCAGTAAATATAAACAAACTGACAGAGCTTACAGATTTACACACATGCGTGCTTACATCTCAACAGCTTACTACAAAATGGCAGACTTGCACGTACTCAGTATTTATACACTTGTGCAAGCCCTTGGATAGCTTCTTAGAGACATACACACATTGATCTACAGCCTCCCTCTTAAGAAAGATTGCTGTTATCCAAATAACATTGCTGTTAAACATGCATCAATACAGACATTAGAAACAATGGTCATGTCCAAGTTGCTGTGAATCTGGAATATGGTCTGGAGATATGACCAGATCTTGTAACATAATCAGAACTGGGTTTAGCAACAGGGACAGTCTTTGGTGAACAACTTGTATCAGGAACGTCGGGATTCTTCACAGGAAAGGGGATGTTCTCTGGAACTTCCACTGGAACTAGAACACTGGACAACTAACTCTGAGATGGTCTTTCTCACAGGCTAGGTGCTGTGGTATAGGCTTGGACACTGATATCAAATGCTTCTGATTCTGCCTAATAACTGCTCCTGATTGTACAATGTATTATCTCTGCTCATGGCTGATGTTCTTCACAACTCCAAAATGGTCATAACCTTTGGATGTTTGCATCCTTACCACTACTACTCGTAATGAATTGAGCAGTTAGCTTGTTTTATGGTAGTAGGACTTCTGGCTTAAACGCTTCTTCAACAGATTGGCTTTTCCTGACCTGTTGATGATCTTTGTGTTTCACTGTTGCAGTCATTACATTTGGGTTATCTGTTTGCAGTAGCCCTGAGCTGACCTGATCAACAAAGTCTTGAGTCCTGCATCGGATGCTGTCCCTTCTTCCATGACGTCAGGTTGTCAGGGGTATAAAACATGCAGTTGACGCCATTACGTCAGTCTTTCTTGCCGTGTGGTGCCCGAAGCAGAAGCAGTTCGCAAGTGCCAGTTGGCTGACTCCTGAAATTTTCGTTTTCAGAATCGAAGTCTTCAGCTAAAGCCAAGTACCCTGTTGGGGAAACTTTTTCTTACTCCTTACCGATGTCAGTAAATGTTAATAATTGCATTACTTGTAGAAAGCAAATACCTCCCAAAGATTTTCATTCGTACTGTATTCCTTGCCTAGGCCCTGACCACAACGTACCTTGCTGTCGATTTTGTGCCTTATTTAATCAGCATACTATCCATCGTCTGTATATTTTAACCTCTAAATATTTCGGATCTCTGTTTAATTATCCAGAAATGTCGATTAGCCATCCGACTACCGGGATTCTGAAAAAAATGTAAAGATAAAGACAGACAGACTGCCTATATCCAAATCTGCCGACGCCGCTTCTCCTAAGCCAGTCGCCAGTTCGGCGGTACTCAGTGAGGTGCTTTCACAGCCCCTGATACCCGCTACTTTTGATTTGCAGGCCTCTGCTGAGACCCATTCAGAGTCCAGTATGCCGCGAGATGTTTCAACTGTGGAACCTGCAGATGTCTCTACCTTGGATGGGTCTAGAGCCGCTGTGCAGGCACCGGCTTCTGGGGGTGTATTCAGGCCTACGGACTTGCATATTAAACAGATGCCTCCTTTTTCATTTAAGCTTAAATCTCGAACCATGCCTAAGAAACACCCCAGGCCGCATGCTCAGGCTTCTATGCCTAAAAAACAAATAAGGATGGCTGAAGATCTTATAACTTTAATCAGGGGAAGCCAACCTCCCCCTTCTAAGAGACCTAGGACTGAAGTTGTTTATGAATCTTCTGACCAGGATTCTGATTTTTCTGATTATCTGGATTTGCCCTTATCTACTTATGAGGATTCTGATGCAGAGGACTCTATTCCCTCTGCTTCCCCTCCAGAGGATTTTTCTTTTGGTGAAACCCTAAGGTAGGGGAGCATTTCCACTGGGAAGGCCAGGATTTTTCTGATTCAAAAAAAGAGGCTTAGGGATTTCTTACTCCTGCCTCAGCATAGGCCTTTAGCTATACCTCCTGTACTGGGCATTGTTGATGATGCCTTTTCGGAATCTAGTTTGGCCCCTGATTCTTTGCCTCCTGCTCCCAGAAAATGTGACTGATATTACAGGGTTCCTGATTCACACAAGCTTCTTTTCAAAAATCGTATTGCGGATCCAGAGACTATTTCACAGGGACCCAAGGGCATTAAGGCTTCTACTGCTAAAATTCCTACCCGTTCTGATAGAGATTCCAGGGTGCTGGATAGATGGGGTAAGAAGGTTTACACTTCTGCAACCTTGGCCATTAGGGCTTTAAACTGCCAGTTTCAAGTATCAACAACATGTTATTGGGTTGCTTAAACAGAAAATTATGTTGATTCCTGACTGTGCTGAAAATAAAGAATTACAGGATTTAATGCATTCTGCAGAACAGGTTGGTAAATATACTTTGCAATGTGAATTTGATTCATTAGAGGCCTCTTGCAGGGCTGCTGTTACTGGGTCTGTGCTCAGAAGGCATGCTTGGCTTAAGGAGCAATCTTTACCTGATCATGTTAAAGCTACACTGTTGGATGCTCCCTTAAAACAGGACCACCTGTTTGGCAACAAAGATGAGGAAGTTCTTAAAAAATGGAAGATAAAGCTAAATCTATGCAAACTGTTAAAGATTTCTTGCAAGTTCAGCCTCCTAGATTTAGTAGGCATTGGCCCTCTAAGAATTGGTCCTTTCCAGTCCCTTCCAGGTTTTCTCAAGCCAAACCCAGACACAACAGAAACCCCAGATTTCAGTCCCAGGGGACACAATTCTAAGCAGTGGGTGATTTCTTCACCCAAATCTGGGAGTGGTAAGACTCCCCCCTATGGAAAACTGTCTCAATGACTTGCTTTTAAAACTTCCAAGCACTTCCCAACTGAATGCTCCTTTAGGCGGAAAGGCTGGCCTGCAGGCCAAAAGCTGGGAACTCATTGCACAGGACAAATGGGTTTTAAATAGTGTCCCAAGGATACAGATTTCACTTCCACGTGTTATCAACACCAAGTGGGTGGCAAGATCTACCCCCAAATCAGTGGGCAGAGGCCCAAAATCAAGCTCTCTCTCTTAAGCATGGGGGCTATTCAGGTGGTACCAGAAAAGGGATAAGGTTTCTATTCGATACTTTTCCTGTTACCCAGAAAAGGCAATACATGGCATCCTATCCTAGACCTTTCTACTCTAAACACCTTTCTGGCGATTCCAAAATTCAAAATGCTGACTCTTCACCAGCTGCTTCCTATGCTAGGCAAAGATGCATGGTTGGCAACACTAGACTTAAAAAAGCACACCTGCACATCCTTTCGGGGAGTCTTGCAGAAGATATCTACGCTCCAAAGCAGGCTTCATGCACTATCAGTTCTCTGCATTGCCCTTCGGCTTATCTACTGCTCCCAGGGTATTCACAAAGTGCCTAGCTCCAGTCATTGCATTTTGCATGCAAATAAATATTCAAATATACCCAGACTTGGACGATTGTCTAATTCAGGCAGAAAGCTAGGGCATACTTTTGAATTATCTGGCCTTTGTTCAAAGGGTGCTGACTTGTCTGGGGTACACCATAAACGAAAAGAAATCACAGCTGGTACCCTGTCAACAAATTATACTCCTGGGAGCAAGCTTGAATACAACTTCCCAGATGGCCTTCCTCACACCAGAGAAACAGATTAATTTCACCTAATTCAAACAAGTGGCCACAAAAACCCAGCTATCTGCAAGGCAAATATTGCAAGCCTTGGGGTTCATGGCCTCCTGCATTCTTCTAATTCCATATACAAGGCTGCAAATGAGGAAATTACAATGGTATCTCAAAAGCCTATGGTGTCAACATTCGCAGGATCTAGAAGCAATGTTTCCTGTCATACCTTACCTACGCCTAGAGTTCCTTTGGTGGGCAGAGGCCTGCCACCAAAACAGGGGACTACCATTCACACTACCCCCTGCCACCCAAACCTTAACAGACCCATCAATGCATGGGGGGCCCACCTGTCAGGGAATTGCATTCAGGGCAAATGGAACCCAAGTCAAATGCACCTGCACATAAATCAAAAGGAAATGTTAGCTGTACAGAATGCTCTGACAGCCTTCAAGGACCACATTCTTCCAGGACAACTAATGGTAAAGACAGACAACACCACTGTCATATGGTACATAAACAAGCAGGGGGGCACACATTCTTACCCTCTCTGCAGACCAGCCATGGCATTGTGGAACAAAGCCTTGAGCTACCAAGTGAAATCTACAAGCTCAATTCCTGCCAGGAAAACTAAATACACTGGCAGACAGACTAAGCAGAAACCTCATGGACCCACACTAGTGGAAACTGGAACCAAGGATTTTCAACATTTTGGCAAGCAAGTGGGGGAGCCCAGATATAGACCTGTTCACCTCCCCCCAGAACCATCAATTGAACAAATTTCGGACAAAGATTCCCCAAAGCTAGCTTGGAAAATGGAAGCTCTATCCTTCAGCTGGAAAAATCTATCAGTTTATGCCTTTCCTCCTCTGTCTCTCCTCTCCAAGGTACTACTAAAGATCAAACAGGACAAACCAAGGACGATTTTAATTGTACCAGACTGGCCACACCAGCACTGGTACCCCCTCTTGTGCAGTGTGTCATGCTTGGCCCCATGGCACCTGCCTCACTCCTTCCCTGTTGTCTTAGCAGGAGAACCAGATTCTGCACCCTCAGCTGCAAACCCTGAACCTAGCAGCTTGGTTAATTACCTAATCTCTCCTTTACCAGCCCTCAGTGAATCAGTGATGGATGTCATTTAGAGGCAAGGAGACCTAGTACTAGAAAATCTTATGCTGCAAAATGGAAAAGATTTTGTGCCTGGAATCGGTCTCGAGGGATGAGCGCAGCAGTGCCCAATTTACCTCAGTTTCTACAATACTTGACTGAGATGCTTCATAAGGGCTTGTACTTTTCCTCCATCAAAATTCATTGCAGCACAGAGCCCTCCCCTCTTCTCTCACCCACTGCTCAAGCAGTTCCTCAAAGGGGCCAAATATTTAAGGCCACCCAGGAGAGCTCCAACCCCAGCCTGGGACCTTAACTTTCTCTTGGAGAAACTCACTCTTCCTTCTTTTGAGCCAGCTGCTACTGCAGATTTAAAATTCCTTTCCTGGAAAACAGCTTTCCTTTTAGCAATCACTTCTGCAAGAAGGGTATCTGAATTACAGGCCCTTATGGCAGTGGAGCCTTTCATCATCTTTCATGCGGACAGGGTGTCGCTCAGAACCAATCCCTCCTTCATGCCCAAGGTGGTATCCAGTGTGGCTCTTAATCAGTCCATTCATTTGCCTACCTTCTTTCCTAACCCTCAGAACAAAGTGGAACGGATTCTGCATTCCTTAGATGTGCACAGACAACTTAGATTTTACTTGGATAGGACTAAACCTCGAAGGGAATCTGGACAACTGCTGATGGCATTTGCTGCAGGGACAGAGGGAAAAGCTATTTCAAAGCAAACCATTTCAAAATGGATAGACCACTGCATTCATTTCTGCTATAAGCACCATGGAAAACCTATCCCACAGGGCATCAGACCCCATTCAACCAGGGCTGCATCTACCTCCACAGCCTTTCTCAGGGGCATCCCTACCAGGGACATCCTAGAAGCTTCTACCTGGAGTTCTGTGCATACTTTCACCAAGCATTATCATTTTCCAGTCTTCTCTAAATCCAGAGCTGGCTTTGCCAATGCAGTCTTGCAGGGCCTTATAGCTGGTCCTAGTTCTATTTAAATTCCTCCTCCCAACCTTGGCTTTGGGAATCTACCCAAATGTAATGACTGCAACAGTGAAACATGAAGAACATAGAACATTTGTGTACACTTACCATAAATGTAGATGTTCGAGTGTATTCACTGTTGCAGTCCTGGTTACCATCCCTTCAACCCCATTTCTTCTTTTGGCTATACCTCTACTCTCCCTTGCTATGCTCAAAAAGCTTTTTGGTGTATTTACTTTTTTGTTGGAGGTATATCCTTGTAATTATAGATTTAATTGCTTCCCATTGGGGGGCACCTGACATCTGGGGCAAGAAAAACTGACATAATGGTGACGGCTGCATGTTTTATACCCCTGATGACCTAACGTCATGGAAGAAGGGACAGCATCTGATGCAGGACCCAAGACTTAGTTAATCAGGCCAGCTGAGGGCTACTGCAAGCAGATAACCCAAATGTAAAGACTGCAACAGTGAATACACTCTAACATCTACATTTATGGTAAGTGTACACAACTGTACTTTCTTGATGCATGCAACCAACAATTGACTACTGATTTGGTAATGTGGTTCTGGTTTGTCTCGACAGAAGTCTCTGAGCAGGTTATCCAAGATGTTTATCACAAGGAATGTTTTGGAGTAGATTTATGAGATTCAGGAACATGTCACTGTTGTCTCATTTTGACTTCTCTAGTAACTGCTTTGCACTTTGAATTGCACTTTCTCCTAAACCATTTGATTGCGATACTCTAGGCTACTTGTGACATGAAGAAAGTTCCACTCTTAGGCAAATCTTTTGAACTGTTGGCTTGTAAACTGCGTGCCATTGTCAGAAATAACTTTGTGCGGACTCCCATGAGTTGCAAAATTACTCTTCATCTTAGTAATTGCGGTACTGGATGCTAGATTGGGAAGTCTCGAACCAATTGGAATGAGTCTACTAACATCAAGTAATGTTGACCATTCCACTCAAATGTCTGTAGCTACTGTTTGACCAAGGTAGTTCTGGAATCTGGTTCAGCTGAGTTTTTCTTTCTGTTGATGTGGCTTTGTACTGTTACATACTGAACAAGATGAAAGTTCTCTTTCAATATCTTGTGACATAGAAGGCCATAATTCTAGTCCTCTTGCCCTTCTTTTGGTAGAGTCTCTCCTGGGTGACCTCAATATAAGATAGTGATGCACTCTTGTTGCAAAGAATTGAACAATAACTTTAGGACCTTTCATAATGATACCATTGTCTCACAAAATCTCATCTCTGCATGGAAAATAAGGTTGAAGGTACTTGAGGTAAACTAGATTGCTTTGATAGCCATAGTTGAGTTTCTGTAAAACTAGATCTGCGGCTGTGTGATCTCAGCTCATCAAGATGCATGAAAGAAAAATTTCGCACTTCATGATTTCAAAATCAAATCTCTCATTGTCATGCTGTTCTTTGATACCTCTGGGCAATCTGGATAACGTGTCAGCAAGATAAAGATGTTTGTCTTTCTTGTAGACAAGGTAGAAATGATGCTTGCAAAGGCTTTCTTAAGATAGTGATTAGAGGTTGATGATCTGTTTCAACCTGGATAGGTCTACCATACACATAATCATTGGACATGGAACATGCAAACACAATTGCCAAAAGCTCTTTCTCTATTTGAGCATACTGCATTTCAGCTTTGGTAAGAGTTCTGGACACACAAGCAACAGGTTGACCCTCTTGTATAATGACTACACCAAGATCAAATTTGGAAGTATCACATGAAAATGTAACTGGCTTGTGTACATCATAGTTTCTGAGAGTAGATTGATTGGCAGTTTTCTTTTTTGGGACATCAGGTGCTCTAACCAAGACCAAGATGCATCGTTATGTGTTGGTTCTCTGTGTGATGGCAGATATTTGACTCCAGTCTGGAATGAACTTGCCTAGGTAGTTAACCATGCCAAGAAAATATTGCAGGGCTTGAACATTGTCTGGATCTGGCATTTTGAGAATAGCTGTTTGCTTAGAAGGGTCTGGTCATAGGCCTGAACTGGTGAATAAATGACCAACATAAGGGACTTCTTGTAGCCTGAATTTGCATTTCTGTCTGAGTTTGATTCACTTCACGTGCTCTTTCTATAACATTTTCTGAGGTTTCTGCCATGCTCAGCTTCACCATTACCTCCTACCAGTATGTTGTGTACTATAATAGCACAAGGACACCCAGAAAAAAAATTTCTGCATTGCACGTTGAACAACTTCACTTACAGAATTTATTCCAAATGGCCTTCTCAGAAATCTGTACCTTCCAAGTGAAGCAGTGAAAGTAGTAAGCAATTAGGACTTTTTGTCAAGCAAAATTTCCCAAAATGAACTCTTTGCATCTAAGACAGAAAGAGAGTGGCAGTTGGCATCAAAGCTGCACGGGCTTTGACTGTGCACATTGGATGATGAGGTCTTTTTAGTGCCTTGTTCAAATCTCGTGGGTCAATACATATCCTGATGTCATCTGAGCTTTTCTTATGAGCTACCACCATGGAAAATACCCACTCACTCAGTTCTGTGACTGGACAAATTACACCTTGTTGCACCATTTTATCTAGTTTGGCTTTGACTCTGGTCTGCATAGTTGGAACTTTTCTGTCTGGCCTGATAACTGGACTGACATCTGGGTCTAACTTTATGGAATACACAGCTGGAAGATTGGCTCGTTTGTCTTCAAATAGATCAGCATAGGTAGAAAAAATAGACTGGGCAAACTTAGAGCAGTGGTCTTTAAAGCTAAGTGGACTTCCTTGTTAAATGAAAGCAGTCCCATTTTTAAAGTGTCTCTGAGGCCTAATAATGACTGGATGTGTCTCTTGACCACATAAAATAACAAATCACAACTTCTACCAGCAGAGTAACATGAAAGCACTACTGAGCCTTCAGTTTGAATCTCTTCACCACCATAAGCAACAAGCTTCGCACACTTTGCCAAATCAAGCCTTTCACCAGCGCTTATTCTAGAAAATGTTTCAGCAGACATAACATTTCACTTTGAGCCAGTGTCAGCTTGAGCTCTATGGATTTCCTATTTATCAGAACAGTACAAAATACTTCATTCTTTGCCCATAAATCTACTACATTGACTGTTTCACTAAGCACTGGCACAATCAATGTAAAAAGAATGAAACTCTGGGTCATGGCTTTCTAATTTATC
This sequence comes from Protopterus annectens, assembly GCF_019279795.1. Taxonomy (NCBI): domain Eukaryota; kingdom Metazoa; phylum Chordata; order Ceratodontiformes; family Protopteridae; genus Protopterus; species Protopterus annectens. Next base: position 782,036,522 of record NC_056737.1, on the reverse strand, counting down.
AACTCGTTTCTTGAAATGATCCCTTTTAGTAAAAGAATGTGGACCTTTTTATTTACAAAATCTTTTAACATGATTACATTTATTACATTTGTGGCATTGCTGACCAAAAACGAAACACTTTTCTCTTTTAGACTCATGACTTCCATCACAAATATGACAGCAATGAAACTAGGTTGGGGCCCATGCTTTGAGTTTGCTGACTCACTCTTATGCTTCACTGAGGCTGTTCGAACTCTGGAACTTGCTAGAAAACTCTGGTTTACCAGTGGATGTAGCAGGAACTACAGTTGCTGCCATGTGCTTGTGCCCGTTTCTTTTAACCACATGCTGCGTACTACCTATGTGAACTTTAGAAGTTACTGGAAACATGCTATTCTCCTTTGTAAGCATATTCGTGTGCATTTCTGTGAGCTCATATATCTGACAAATCTCAAGTGGCCTTATTCAAAGTTAAATCACTGTCCTGAAGCAAAATCTTTCTCACAGCATCATCTTTAATACCATACACAAGTCTGTCCTTTATCAACTCATCTCTTAAATCACTGAGTCTGCACATTTTAGCTTTATATCTCAAGTCACTTTTATATATATATATATATATATATATATATATATATATATATATATAGCAAAAGTTTTACCTGGCTTTTGATCCCATGTGTAAACTAAATGCCTCTCCATTGTAATGTTGGTCTGGGGGTTGCACATTTCTCTAAATTTACGTTTCAAGCACTTGGGATCCTCCCTTGACTCGATCTCTGTAACAATATGACAGTTTCCCCCTCTCCAGCATAGATAGCAGATGCATACACAAATGAACATTTCCTTTCAATGGCTTTTGACCCAGCAGTAAGTAGAATTAATGCCTTTGTACGGTCATCTTTATCAGGAAATGCAGCCTGTATGAAAATGTCTTACTCTTGCTCAAACAATCTCCAGTTCTAAACAGTATTATTATCAAACATTAGTGGACATGGTTTTTGGAGTCAGTCTGCCACGCCAACAAAGTCTATAGAAACACACTGAAAATATGGCCTGTTTTTGCAATTACATATGAACAAACCGCTCTGTGAATTTGTAATAACATTCAAATGCACAATAAACTCTTTGAAACACTGTACTTTGTGAAATATTCTCTGAAATGGCTGTATTCTGCAAAATAACTTTACTGTAACACTGCACAAACATACGAACACTTCATACACTTGTGCAAGCCCTTGGTGACATTTTTAGAGAGACATACACACATTGATCTACAGATGTCCTGCCTGATGTATTATGCACGACCTGTCAAGAAAGGGGGATTGTAGAACTAACCCGCAATCAATTTTCTTTGACATTGGTTAGTTTTTAAATAGTTGCTGTATTTGGGTAGGTCAGATGTCAGGGTTTTATTTTTTTATTTGTATTTTGTTCTACTCTGAAGTGGTGTTAGTTCATGTTAGTCCTGGGGGCTTTGGTAATCACACTGTGCTGTTATTTTTATTAGTTTACATTTGTTAGTGTTAACCTAGGATGTTATGTGATCCTATCTCGCCTACATTCTGACTGATGGGTTCGGAGCCGATCCCTCGGCTCCGACTCGGCACGCTTATGCCAAAGAGCGAAGTCTCTTATTGGCTGAGCTTACTATATCCCAGGATGCACCACTACCAGTCCCCCAGATCTCGTTTGCCGCTTCCCTGCGAAGACGTGGTCTCGAGCTGGCTGGGCTGAGTAGTTTTTATTAACTAACTTTTCTGTCAGTTTTTTGCTATATTTGGTCACAAAAGCTGTTTTAACTGCTATCGCTCTTTTGTGTACGTTTGGATTGTGAAAACTGTTGTGTGTGATTGGGTTGAGTTTGTTTTCGGCCCCCCTCCATCCAGGGCCTTCCCGGACTGTCAACCTTTTAAAACTTACAGGGTCTCAAGTAAATCTATACTTGTTTAGAGTTCCCTGTCTTTTACAGGAAGTGTTTGCGTTAAGCTATATCTGTAAGCTTAGGTTTATCATCAATAAAGCTATAATTGTTTACTTTCCTGTCAAAGTTACTAGAATTGTTTAACATCATGTCTCAAACCCCTAGGCCTTCGGGTTTTAAAAAATGTTCGAAATGTGGCTTCAAAATGTCTATCACAGACGATCATTCCCTCTGTGTATATTGTCTAGGGGCAAAGCACTTGCAGGAGTCATGCAGCGTATGTCACGCTTTTTCCTCAAGGGTCCTCCAGGAGAGGAAAAATAAATTGATTCTTAAGGGGTTAATTAAACCTTCCTTTGAAGAAGCCTTGGCATCCTCTCCGGCTCCGGCCAAAAAGAAAAGGGCTTCGGTTCCGACCAGTCCGTCGGATCCGACTGCCAAGAGACTTAGGCAGGCCTCTCCTTCGGCTCCAAAGACTTCGGAGCCGAGGTTGGAACGGTCTGCCTCGATGCCACCAGTATCGACTCCTCTGGCTTCGGAGCCGATGGCTGGGGCATCAAGAGGCGGGTCACCTTCGTCGGCTCCGCTGCTCTCGGAGCCGACAAGGGTCGCCCGCTCAGACACTTCCTCCTTGGCGCCGAAGTCTACCTCGGCACCGATGGAATCTGGTGTGAGTATTCCCTCGGCGCCGATACTCATCGAGTCGCCTCGGAGCCGGTCCCCTAGCCCTTTGGGGCCGATGGAGAGGCCTTCTCGAACCCGTTCTGTTTCCTCTCGGTCTTCGAGAATGTCAGATTCTGATATAGACAGGGTGCTCCAAAGACTGTTCCAGTCCCCAGTCTTCCAAAATTTGTTTCGGTTCCGACCCAGTTGGCTTCGGAGCCGATGACCTTGGCCCACCCCATTGCCATTCCTCCTCCGACTGCTTCGGCTCCGTCGGAGCAGGTGCTGTTGGAGCCGGTGGAGATCTCAGGGTCGGCTCCGACCCTTACTCCAACCCGGGCCTTCGGGTCCGAGTTTGGTACGCGGACTTCTTCGGCTGGACCCGGGGGTGATGTTTCGGGACCTATGCTTTCGGTTCCGAGCCTCCCCCTCGGTGCTTCGGCTGCGGGACTTCCGCCGTCTATCACGGCTCCGGAGACTGGACACTCCCAGGATTCTGGGGGTCCGGCTTTCAGGGCCATGAGGAGTGCCTTGGCCAAGTCCTCTTCGGCCATCTGTCCGGCTTTACCGGCACCTTCCCTGGGCGTGGAGACTGGGTCTTTGGCAGTTCCCCTGTCCGTAGCCAGCGGAGCCCCGAGGCCTGAGGTTACCCCCAGTGGGGGTTCCCCTCCTCCTGAGGGTTCTTCGGAGTTGTCTTCAGAGGAACCCCCAAGGAAGAGATCGTGCAAGAGGAAGCACGTGGACTCCCCCGAGTCTATTACATCGGACACTGATATGGATGATGCAGAGGGGTCCCCGAAGTCGTCCTCGGATGATGTCTCATTTGCAGACATCTTAGAGATCCTCAAACAACGAGGCGGCTGGATATCCAAACCCCCCTCTGCGGACGAGTCAGTGCTCCTCAAGGCCTTTGGAGCTCAGCCCTCCGCCTCCTGGGTGTCTCCGCCCTTCGACGAGCTTCTGGATTTAGTTTGTTGAAGGGTGTGGGAACATCCAGATACCGTGGAACCAGTCCCTTCTCGTCCAAATAAATTTTTGTCTGCTCCCCCCGAGAAGGAGTTCCTTACTAAAGGCGTGGCTGTAGATGCCATGGTGGTGGCATCTGCTACACAGCAGGACGTGGCAGAGGCTTCAACGTCAGTCCATCCTCCTAATAAGGAGTCTAGGAGTATGGACAGGTACGGAAAGCACACCCTGACTTCAGCGGCCTTTACCTTAAGGTCTCTGAATTATTTGGCACATTTTACCAGGCTTCAGAGGGATCTGGTCAAGGAGTTGTCAGATTCCCTCTCGGGTAACCTACCTGAGCAGCTAGCCCAGTCGGTTAGCTCTCAGTTGGCTATCCTTACGTCAATTTCTAACTCGTCCATGAGGCTCATTTCCTATGCGGCCGAAGGGGCGGGTAGAGCGGCAGGCACAGGCGTGGCTTGCGTAGACAAGCCTGGCTCCGCTTGTGTCAGTTTGCGGAGGCCTTCAAGTCTTCCTTCGCCGACGCTCCCTTTGATGGGTCCTCATTGTTTGGACCCAAGGTGAAAGACACCCTTACCCGCTGTGAGCAAGAGGGAAAAACTTTATCTGCCGTAGGTGCCCGTTATTCCACTCCCTTTCGGCCTTACCCCAAGGCTAAAGGAGGGGGGAAAATGTGGTTCCGCAAATCTTGCAAGTTTTTCTCCCAACAGCAGGAAGATTCCCCGTCCAGAGGCAGAGGACGGGGAAATTTTTCAGGGAGACGCCGTCCCAGAGGCGGCAGAGGGCCCGGCAATTCTGGAGACCGCGAGTCCTTTCGTGGCTCTTCAGCCTCCCACACGTCATGAGGGATTGCCCGGCTGTGCTGCTCCGGAGCCAGTCGGGTGTCGTTTTGCCAAGCACCTAAAAGCCTGGGAGTCAATCACTCAGGACAGATGGGTGCTTCGGATCATTGCCGGAGGTTACACCATCCCATTCACATACTCACCCCCACCGTCCAAGAGAATCCCGGACCCACCACCCAGTCAAAGGGAAATAGCAGCCGCAGAAACTTTAAAGCTGCTAGAAAAAGGAGTCATCCAACCGGTCCCCACAGACCAGATCGGATCAGGAAATTACTCCAGGTTCTTTTAGTGCCAAAAAGACAGGGGACCTGAGGCCAATATTGGATCTCAGCAGACTGAACCAATCCGTCACGAAATCCAAATTCAATGGTCACGTTACAATCCATTCTCCCATTATTGGAGAAGGATGTTTGGATGTGCTCCATAGACCTCAAGGACGCCTATTATCACATACCGATACATCAGGCGTCCAGAAGGTATCTGCGCTTCAGCCTGGGAGTCAGTCATTACCAATTTTGCTCTGCCCTTTGGTCTCACCACAGCCCCCAGGGTGTTCACCAAGTGTTTGGCAGTAGTGACGGCTCACCTGAGAAGTCTTGGATTCCAAGTGTTTCCCTATCTCGACGACTGGCTCCTGACTGCCACCACCAGGCATCTACTAATGGACAACCTCAAAGCCACCATCTCCCTGGGTGTTTCCCTGGGGATTACATTCAATTGGTCAAAGTCTGTCTTGCTGCCCTCTCAACGCATAAAGTTTATAGGAGCAGAGATAGACTCAAGATTGATGCACGTCTTTCTTCCTGCCGAAAGGATCCAAACTTTACAGGGCCAAGTTCAAGCTCTGATCTCGAGATCCAAAGCCCCAGCCAGGATGGTTCTACAGGTTTTAGGCTCAATGTCTGCCACGGTTCTTTTAGTTCCTCTAGCAAGATTACACATGAGGATTCTTCAGTGGCTCTTGTCAACTCAATGGTCCTTTCAGGATCTTCCCTCAATCATCACATCATGATTACGGAAATATGCAAAGGGACCTTCGCTGGTGGCTTCAGACATCCAACTTGGATCAAGGAAAACCCTTTGTTCTCCCCCCTCCAGTGGTTACCCTGACGACAGATGCCTCCCAGATAGGGTGGGGGGGGGCATTGTCTGGGCAGGCTAGTTCAGGGCTCCTGGCTTCCAGACGAAGCTCTTCTCCACATCAACGTGTTGGAGATGAGGGCTGTACTTCTATCTCTACAGGCCTTACACAAGTTTCTTCCTCAGGGCATCATCGCCATCCACACAGACAACATGTCGGTGGTCTGGTATCTGAACAAACAAGGAGGGACCAGATCTTACCCCCTTTGCAGAGAGGCCATGAGAGTGTGGGAATGGGCTGTAGCTACCAACCGCTTCTTGGTAGCGACCCACATCCCGGGAAAGTCAAATGTATTGGCGGACAAATTAAGCAGGACAATTCTCTCTCCTCACGAGTGGTCTCTAAACCGCACAGTAGCAGCCCAGGTTTTCAAGAGATGGGGGACGCCGTGCTGCGACCTATTTGCAACTCCACAAAACACCAAGTGCCAAAGGTTCTTCTCCTTGATCCCACATCGGGAAGTACCAGCCAGGGATGCTCTGGCACAACCTTGGCCAACAGGGCTTCTTTATGCCTTTCCTCCAATTCCACTTCTTCCCAAAGTTATTCAAAAAGCTTCTCAACTGGGGTCTTCAATGATTCTGATTGCCCCATACTGGCCTCGTCAGATATGGTTTCCTTACCTGAAGAAGCATGCAGTGGACGATCCGTGGACCTTAGACCTGATTCCGGACTTGCTAATCCATCAGTCGGGACATTGGCATCAGTCCCTTCAATCTTTGAAATTGACAGCTTGGCTCCTCCACTTCCGACCTTAGTTAGAAGACGCACACTAGACCCGGAAGTTGTTCACATTTTATCTTCGGCCCACAAACCCACCACTAACAAATTGTACCTCAGTAAGTGGAAGAGGTTTGCTATCTGGGCTCAACTCAAGGGCTTAGACCCTATCACTGCTCCTGTCCCAGAGGTTTTGAAATTCTTAACATCCCTGTTTAATCAGGGATCTTCTGTCTCAACTATTAAAGTCCAACTAGCGGCTATCTCTAAATTCCACGAATCCACGGATCCTCCTTTGATGAGCAGCAGACTATGCAAAACGTTCATTAAAGGTGCGAGTCTATTAAGACCACCAGTTTTTCATCCTGCACCTCCGTGGGATCTTGATTTGGTGCTTCGCGCATTAACATCTCCCCCTTTCGAACCGGCTGCTACATGCGAGTTAAAATATCTGTCTTGGAAAACAGCATTTTTAGTGGCTATTACTTCTGCAAGAAGAGTTTCAGAGCTTCAAGCCCTGTCTATTAAGCCACCGTACTTGATTTTCCACAAGGATAGAGTATCACTTAGGCCTAATCCATCCTTTGTCCCAAAGGTCTGTTCTAGTTTCTGTCTTCAACAATCTCTAGAGCTACCAGTTTTCTTTCCAAAATTCTCCAATGAAGCAGAATACACTCTCCATAAATTGGATGTTCACAGGCAATTACGCTTCTATTTAGACAGGACTCAGCAACTTCGTAAGTCAGACCAGTTGTTTGTGTCCTTCTCAGATAATAAATTGGGCCAAACCATCACAAAAGCTACTATCTCAAAATGGATCAGAGATTGCATAACTCAGGCCTATTCTTCTTCAAATAAGCAACTTACAACATCTATCAAAGCTCATTCTACCAGAGCTATGGCTACTTCTATAGCCTTTCATTCCAAGCTCGCTTTATCGGAAATTTGTGCTGCGGCTACTTGGTCCAACCCGCACACTTTCATTTCCCACTACAAATTGGATGTGGCATCTAAAGGACGAGCATCATTTGGTTCCACGGTACTCAGGAGTGTTTTCCAGTGAGCCACCCAGGATTCAGGTGCTAGGGACGCTGTCCCATCAGTCAGAATGTAGGCGAGATAGGATCACATAACATCTTTTAGTTATGTACTCACCATAACTTCAGATGTTTGGGATCCATCTCGCCTACATTCCTAATACCCACCCTCCTTCCCCCTGCCTTGGAGATCAGAAGAGATTGAACGGTTTTGAGTTCTACTGTTTTATCTTGTTTCATCTGACGATGTTATATAAGCAGGGCGTGCATGTGTGCATGTATGCGGACAAACTAGATCTGGGGGACTGGTAGTGGTGCATCCTGGGATATAGTAAGCTCAGCCAATAAGAGACTTCGCTCTTTGGCATAAGCGTGCCGAGTCGGAGCCGAGGGATCGGCTCCGAACCCATCAGTCAGAATGTAGGCGAGATGGATCCCAAACATCTGAAGTTATGGTGAGTACATAACTAAAAGTTTGAATTACCAGATAAGGGATACTCCATTGCTACCTAATAAATGTATATGTTAGCAAAAATTCCAGTCCAGTGTTTTAAAACTTTTTTTTATTCTTTTTCTGTCAATGTCATCTCATTACTTCTTGTAGTTTGTTCTGTTATAATATGATGTCATTTTCATTCATTTCTTAAGTGTTTGGTTCAGATCTGAGCAGCTGTTTTTTTTTTTAGACTGCAGAACACTGAAACTCTGGAGCTTCTCCCTTTACTCATAATGCCCCAATCATCTTACATACCTCCGATCTTGTTTGCTACCATAGAGTTCGGACGTAGGATCATGAAACTCTTGAGTGGTTAGTCTTAGTGAGTTAAAAAAAAAAACAGAAATCGTAGATATTTTAGCTGTAGTTCTCCCTTTAACTTTTGTAATACCGCTAAAATTTCTTCCGTTATACCTTTAGTACCCTTTTCTAATTTTCCTTACTCATTGTTTTTTATACAGTTGTCGGTATTTTATCTGCTTTACTTTCTATTTACCATTGTTGGTAACCCCCCCTTTTCTTTTCATTTAAAAAAATATCGATATATCTACATGTGTGTGTATATATATTTATATATATATATATATATATATGTGTGTGTATATATAGTTTTTCTTTGTTCTTTCTAAGATGTACAAACTTTACACTTACCACAGGGAAAAGATTCTACCTCACCAATCTCCTTTTCCCCTTCTAAGTTTAATAAGTCCTTTAGGTTAAAAAAACTAATACAACTTTCTCTTACAAGTTTGTAACAAAGTAAAAAAATTAAATGGGATGGATATTGATGGGAAAAAAAAGTATAGGGCTAGAGACCATTTTGATTGTAGTTCTTATGAGGTGGTATACATTTTGGGCTGCAGCTGTTCCCCTACTTAGTGGTATGTAGGACGGATAAAAAGCAGTGTAAAATTGAGAATCTGGGAACATTTTGTGGACATAAGAAATGTGAGACTGGACAGTCCAGTTGCTCAACATTATTCATTCTGTACATAATGGTCCGACAGTTATTTCTTTAGTGTATTGGCCAGACCACAATGTGAAGTAATCGGTGTTGATGATTTTCTACAGAAACTACTGCAGTTGGAATCAAGATGTATTATTAATTATAGAACAGCATATACTTCAGGAATGAATTTGGAGATTTATTTTGGTATTTGATATATTTAAACGAGTGTGACACATTAAAATAATTATTTATGATATGTTTTTGTGAATTTGCACTGTCTTTTTAAAGGCTTTGAGGGAGAATGTCTTTGGACACTTGTAATTGATTTTTAAATGTTTAATTGTTTGTATGTTAATCATCCAAGAGGTGCCCCAGACCAGAAAGAGTCTGGAACTTATTCAAGATTCTTTTTAGTGTCAAAATAGGCAAGGGACTTGAGACCAATTTTGGATCTCAGCAACTTAATCAATCACTTCAGCATACAAAATGTTGGATGGTCACAGTTCGGTCCATTTTGTAGTTTCTACACAAGGACAACTGGATGTGCTTGATAGCTCTTCAGGATGCATACTATCACATAGCACCTGGATCACCTGTTCATTTTTATCTACGCTTCTAGCTGGGAGCCAATCATTAACAATTCAGAGCACTGCTCCTTGATCTCACAGCCCCCAGGGTGTTTACCAAGTCTATGGCAGTTGTTGCTGCTCACATGAGACTGCAGGGATTCTGGATGTTTCCATATTTGGATGACTGACTCCTAACATCCGTGACCAGATATAGTCTAATCCAAGCTCGGGACTACTTACTCCAGTTGTGCTCTTGTCTGGGAATATGTCAATTACAAAAAATCTCAGCTTGAATCGACTCAGAATTTGGAATTCATCAGTGCTGTTTTCAATACAGTCACTCAGATATCCTCTCTTCCTCTGTCCTGGATTCAAGCAATCCAGTCCAAGGTCAAAAAAGATAATTCAGTACAATTGATTTTCAGCTCATCCGATGCTCCAAGCACTGTGATCTGTGACAGTGGCATTCTTTTGTACCACTGGCAAGGTACCATATGAGAATCTTTCATTGGACACTCATAACCCAATGGTCCTATTAGCCATCAGTCCTTATCCAGTCAAATCAAAATAATCCAAACTTGGAAAAATTTTCTTCTGGGGTGGATCCATTCCAATCAAATACAAGAAGGCAATCTCTTTGTTCTCCCTCAGTACAAGGCTGCAGTGACCATGGACACCCCTAAGATCAGGTGGGAATTCACCTCTTGGGAAGGACAGTCCAAGGCACAATGTCCCCCGAAGAGGGCAACACCTATATCAGTGTCCTGGAGATGAGAGCTGCCCTGGTGTTGCAGGCCTTCCAAGAAGCTCTTCCAACTAGGACTATAGTGATTGACAGACAGTGTGCCGGTAGTCTGGTACATGAACAAATAAAGAGGAACTAGATGTTAACCCTCTTTTCGAGAAGCTATGAAAGTATGGCAGTGGTCTATTTCATCCAATCATTTTCTGATAGCAATGCACATTCTGGGGAAATCCATCGTGATTGCAGACAAGTTAAGCCTGTTTATTCTAATGCCTCATGAGTGGTCTCTCAGTATGAAGGTGGCAGAGAGGATTTTTCCATTGATTGGGCCAACCATCCTGCAGTGTCTTTCCATCTCTCCTCATCAACAAATGCAGCAGGTTCTTTGCCCTTATCTTCCCAGTTGGGGAGTACCTGATAGACACTCTGCTTCACATTTGGCTCTCCTGTCTCTTTTACACTTACTCCCCAGTACATTTTATTCCAAGATTTCTACAGAAGGTATTAAAGAGATCCGTTATCCTCATTGCACCTTACTGGCCTCATCAGATCTGGCGTCCTTCCTTTGCCCTCGTACTTCCACCATGGATTCTGACTCCAATTACATACCTACTGTCTCAACCTACAGAAATTACTCATCCAGACATTTCAGGCCTTATGTTGACCACATGGCTTCTCCAGTTCCATTGATTGCTAGACAGCCCAGGCTCTCCTCGCCTGTCCATCGCACTCTGTTATCCCACAAAACTTCTGCTAGAAGGATTTGCAAAAGTAAATGAAAAAGATTTGTTTTTTTGGGCGCACAAAAAGAATCTAGAGGTTCTTGACTTTTTAACTACAATTTTCAGTGAAGGGGTTAGCTCCATAACTGTCTGAGTACAATTGGCAGCCATTTCTAACTTTCATATAGGAGTAAATAACTCAATGTTAGCTTCCTCCAAGCTTTGCACAGCCATTTTATGAGGAACATATTTGCTTAGACCTCCTCTGAAGGATGCTACTCTTCATTGGGATCTAAAGGTTGTTCTTCAGGTCTTAACCCAATCCCCCTTTGAACCATCAACTAAATCTGATGTAAGCTTTTTGACCTAGAAGACTATTTTCTTAGTTGCTATCACTTCTGCCTGAAGTGTGTCTGAACTACAAGCTCTTTCTTTTAAGCCTCCTTATCTAACTTTTCACAAGAACATAGTATATTTAAGACCTAACCCTTCCTTTCTTTCTAAGGTGGTGTCAGAATCTGATATTAATCAGGTTATCATCCTTGGTTTTCTTTCCAAAATTTTCAAAGGAGAATATATGTTACATTTGCTGGATGTTCACAGACAGTTATGTTTTTTTTTTATCTTCACCTTACCAAATATGTAAGGAAATCTGCTCAATTATTTGTTTCCTTTTCTAATTCAAAATTAGGCAAACCAGTTTCTAAAGTGATTCTAGCCAAATGGTTGACTAACTGTATTAACTTGGGTTGCAAAACAGTGGGTTTGCCTTTACCAAAACCACTGAAAGGCCATTCCACTAGATCTATGGCAACTTCTTCAGCCTTTTTGTCTAGAACTTTACTGGATAATATTTGTGCAGCTGCAACTTGGGTTAAGCCTCGTACCTTTATCACTCTTTACAAATTGGATCTGGTCTCTAGCGGAAGACCAGCTTTTGGATCAGCTATGCTTAGGAATATCCTTAGTCCACCCAGGGTTTAGGTAGGGGATTCTACCCCAACAGTTGGAGTGAATGAAAATGACATCATAAGATAAAGATATGTACTAACCATAACTTTCCATCTGTGTTGTCCATTTTCACTTTTCCTCATCTTCCCTCCCACCAATCCTCTTCCCTTCTTTTTTTGGAAGATTGAAGGATATTTGAGGAACCACTGTTCCATTGCATCCAAGATTCCATTATTTCAGGTTTCTTAACTATTATATAGGTTTATGGGCAACAAACTAGATCTGTGGTATGTAAGGTGACTAGGGAATTATGGGTAAAGGGAGGAGGTGAAGAGTTTGTGTTCTATGATCTAGAAGAAGCGGTTAAGTCAATCTGAAGGTCACAGTCAAACCCAACAGTTGAGGAAGAATGAAAATGGACACCACCAATGGAATGTTATGGTGAGTACATGACTTGTTTATTTATTTTTTTTGTATCATGTGCATTAAAATCTCATGAAAGCTTAGTGATGCTTCCAGGCATTTTTGTACTGCCTATTCATACTTGCATTAATAGTTTCAAAGCTATGCTGCATACACATTACTGAAAGATTTCAATTTAAGGTTACATTATGGACAGTACTACTGCACTAATACTTGGTCACTGTCTAGTGCAGGTAAAAAGATAATTGCTGCAATATATGATATTTATATTGTCATAAATTTCATATTTCTCTAAATATTCCAGTAACAAGTGACACAGTTTAATAGCCCCGTATGAAATCTCTCGGCTGGATGAACAAAGTGCTTCTTAACGTGTGTAACTTGAGTGGGTGCTGAGATATTAATATGTTTTTTTACAAAATATTACAAACTTGATGGCTAATATGTTTACTGTGCATTATAAAATCTTGTGCAAGACCTAGAACCTAAAAATGACTACCACTGTAAACACAGTTTTCTGAAGAGTTTGCCAATTGCACTTTAGTAACCCCTATAGTTCCGCAGTTTATATTTCAAGCAGATGGAGAGTAACTTGAACCACAAGAGCTTTTTTGACATTAGTAAACTAAAAGGTTCATGAAAATGCTGTCATTCACATGAAGTTAAAGGGTGGCATCTCAGGTAATTTATGCTAGCTGGTAACAAGTTCACTGAAACAATTATGCATGTAGCTGTCAGTTAAATTAGAAATAGACACTTTTCATTATTTACACGCAAATTATTACCAGTCTTGGCTTTGGTTTACTTCTAACATGCTAAAGCTAGAAAAAGTATACTTACTTTATCTTTGCAGAATCTTTTACTGTGTTAAGGCAATGAGCTGCAAATGTGGTATATCCTGTCGCAATGAGCTTGGTCCCTAAAATCAATCTTCCTCCATACAGTAGAACTCTTGAGCAAGTCCCTTAAATAAACTATGGATCCCAGATCACTGAAAACGTGTGTATGTGCGTGTCTCTCTACTGGGTATTACTCAACTAGCAAAAATGAACAAAAAAGTGCATTTTTAAGTATAAAGAGGACCTGCACTATGGCTGAGTCGTCACACAAAGGCACCAGTATTTTTATTGATGGTTCTTTGTTATTGTGGTCATTGGTCACAACAAGTAAATGGTACAATGTAGAGAAATAATACTGGAAAAAATGCTTGCATGACACCTACACACATATGCACACTTTTGGGTAGCTCAGATCACCAACCAGCATGTCTTTGGGATGCAGGACTTAATCCATCTCCCAGTTTGAACTCATGAACACAGGTGAAGCATGCAAAATGCACACAGAAGACACCCTGACTATGAACTTTGCAGAAGAAATAAGAGCTGTGAGGCCGCAGTCCTAGCCACCTTGCCACCCATTTAACATTCATCAAATTATTGTTGCTGCTTTCTTTAATGTTTGGCAAAACAACTTTTCTCAGTACATTTCCCAGGTTTGGCTCCTTGTGTTCATGTTAAGTTTCTTGTATTGATAGCATTTTTAAAAGTGCTTTGATAGTGTTCATCGCATAGATAACTGCTGCAGAAGCCTAAGGTATATGGACTATAATCTTCAAAGGCTGTAACAGCAATCCAGGTTCCAAAGTTTCAGGGCACTTTCCCCATGCCTAAACCATTCGAGTGAGCTGAGCTGACTAAAAGACAAGTTTGGGTGCCAAGCCCTTTAGAGTCTTCCTGTTTCCAAAGAGAACTTTTCTCTGCAGACTTTTGGGGATCTGTGGTCTGATTGTGTTCCTTTACTTGGCAGATAAGTTCTCTCTGGGGAAAAAATTTCCATGTATTTTTAACGTTTAAAGTTATCACTTTTCTGTTTAGAAAAATATATTTTTAAGCTAAGAATGTGTGTTTTATTAATTGTCAGGCAACTTTACTGGACTTTTAAACAGGAGTGCAGTATTGTTTTGACAGTAAAAAAGTTAATTTAAACATTCTAATTTTTTTCTCTGCAGAGAAACCATATTTAAATTATGTTTTTGGAGTTCATAAGGCATTCTACTGTGATTTTTACAGTGCTTTATGGAGAAGTTATGTTTTCCTACTTTTGTAATTTTTACGTGCTTGTGCTGTTTAGTTTCCCTGGGAAGGGAGCACCATTTTCTGCTTGGTCATTGAATAAACTACCCAGTCCCATGGTCTGTCCTCCTTCCAGCCACAAAATGAAAAACCATTAACTAAACAGCCTTTGCCACCACAGCAGGCTAGCAATTTGCCTCAGCCACAGGTGGGTGGCTCTGCTTTGACCAAACCTGGTTCCTCAGACCACTCCTTTTCCCTGGTGGTGTCCATATAGCCACTGTGGACCAGAGGTTGTCCACATCCTCTGTGACTGTTGGGAGTTCCCTCAGTGGGTAAGAGAGAGCCCCTCTTGTTAATCTTTGGAGATGGGGCACAGAAGATGTCTCTGCTTAGCCGAAATGTTTTGCCTGTACCTGTCCTTAATAATCCCATTTGCCCAAACTTTATTATATAAAAAAAAAAAAAAAAAACGGAAGGCTAAAACCTATAGCTTCTTTTGCTCCAGTTTCACTTGAAATTAGCAGATTATTAAGTCTGGCTCAGGATCTTGTACAGCCTGTTGACCCTGCTTAACAGGTGATTTCTGGTATGAGAAAAAGGGATTCCTCTTTTCCTGAAGTGATTCCAGAAATTAAATCTGGAGAGGAATGTAATGGGGCAGAACTTGGTTTTTCTCCTTAGATTGTAGTATGTTATCTAAATATCCTTGTTAAGGATTCTCTTTTACTAATACTATTTCTAGAAAGTAGCAGTGTTTTCAGTTGGTAAACACTGAAGTTTCTCAATCCCTCAGAAAATATTATGAACTGATGCAACTGGAATTCTCAGAACCCTTTCCCACCCCACCTCCAATGCTATAACCATTGAAAGGTAGTTGTCATAGCCTGTGATTTCACAGATAGTCAACATGCTGCACCAGGAAAAGTAAATAGACTGTACAAAGTTCCTCAGTCTTTCAAATTTTATAGACTCATCCCAAAACTGATCCAGGAGCTGTAACTTCAATTAATCTAGCTGCTGCCAAACATTTTTTATTTATAATTCTTCCCCTTCTGACAAAATTGGTAAAACAGTTTGTTTGGGAAAAAAGTGTATGCTTCTGTGACTTTAATGTGTGAGCCTAACAATTCAAAATTCTAAAAAATGAATGTTTGTTCTGACTAATTGTTTATGAGGAATGGTTTATATACAGTTCCCTTCTCTCTCTCTCTCTCTATATATATATATATATATATATATATATATACACACACACACACACACACATACATACACACACACTTTGTATGGTTTACTTTCTTAAGCTTCTCAGAGCAATACTCAATGTTAAGTGTTTGTGACTCTGTAGATACACCCAGGACTGTTGCCATTGGTACTGTATTGAAGAGGTTTAACTGGTACAGGCTAACACAGAAGGCCTTTGGCTAATGAAGTTTGCAGATGACTGCAAACTTGGAGCCATAGTTGAGTCCCCAAATGATGTGGACATCCTCACTGATACAGATGCCTGGTGTCAGAGCCATAGCCTCAAGCTCAGTGCCAAAAAATTCATGGTTATCCCCTTTGGTAAAAACTCTGTACCCATGAACTATCACATGAGCGGCAGTCTACTTAACGCCAAATGTGTGATGAGACCTGGGCACCCAGGTGGACAGTAGTCTCTCCTTTGATAATCACATTGTCACAGAAGTCGGAAAATCCTTCTACGTGGCACACCATCACAAAAGGGTTCTCATCTAGGAAAAAAGAGGTCATTGTTCCCCTCTACTCTACACTCATTAGACCCATTATAGAATACAGCACCCCTTTTGGAATGTACCTCACAAGACATCTGCAGCAGCTAGAAAGGCCACAGAAGTACTTCGCAAAGAGGATTACTGGCCTCAAACAGATGCCCTACACTGACAATCTCAAAAAAACTCCAGCTTTACTCCATGGCATTATTGTCTACTCTGAGGTGATCTCTGCCTAACATATAAAGCTATGTCAAACCCAGAGCTGTTGGACATGCTACACCTAAAGAAATCCCAATCCCTCCGAGCTACACACTCTAGGGACATAAACCTTGTCACCACAATAAACAGGACATGCTGGAGGGATAGATTCGTGTCCCAGAGACTTCCTATACTGTAGAACAAGCAATCCATCTATGTCAAGCAAAGTTCCTCATTAGCACTCTTCAAGAAAAATCTTGATAAGTGGATGGGAAATGGGAAATACAGTCCGGGGATCACTTCTGTGTCTCTGCTCGACAGGGGTGCAGGGAAATAACTTTCTTGGGTGGCATAAGCCAGGGAACCTTGTTGGCTAGGGCTTACTTAGGCCATTGGGCTGATAGCCTCGTACCTACCTATGGATGCATTCTCACATCCTCCAGAAAATGTAAAACATGAGATTTTAAATTTCCTTTTGGTTAGAGATTTAGTTTTCGAACCCTGTGCTGTAGGTGTTATCAAAAAACGTGATGAGAGGGGTAAGCTGATACAGGGAATATTTCTGATTTTTCAGCCCTCCTCCTCCAAATACTCCAAAGGATTTTCTGGTACCTTGTCCAATTTTAACTAGAGAAAAAAATAGTCTTGGTAAAATGCTGGTGAGCAGACATTTAAAAAAAAACACAATGGTAACGAGGTTCCACAAATAAATCAGGAATCACCCAGAATAAAGGACAGTAAAACAGGGTAGAGTGATTATATAAAGGTCCTCCCTCCCCCCAACACCATGAGCAGTCCCTTCTCACTTCCAGAAAGTCTGAATATCCATTTCTGTGTTTGTCAGCAATTTGTTTTAGACAAATGGGTTTTGAGATAGACATGGCAGAGGGGAAAAAAATTCCTCCCTTCCAGGAAATTATTTCATATCCACCAGACCAAAGCCCTCTCATCCTTCCTATTCCTATAGCACATGCTTTCTCAGGATACCAGTTATAGCTCATTGCAGGTGTGATGATGTGAGATAGGGCCATCTGTGCCAGAGAGAATAGGGTAGTGCACTTGTAACATATGCCAGCACAACTTGCTGGAGTTTTGTAAAGAATTTTGTAGGGATGCTTGTGATAAAAATGTATTTGCAAAGTTGCTTGTGTTAAAAATGTATCAACAGTGGATCCTGTGCTTCTTGCCCTTGGTAGTGAACTAATTGCTACCCTGAGGTGCCAGAGAATGGCTAGTTAGTCTCTGCAGAAGGATGAACATATTGGAATTGTTTTACAGTCTCCAGATGCTGAAATAAGTCTTACTGGGGTTCCAGGTGTACATTGTGACACATCTATGCTAGATCCTGGCTCAATTTCCAGTGAGGGGGTAGTGTGGGAACCACAGAATCAGGTGACCAGATGTGACTTCATCCTGTAGCCAGCACTGAGATTGTATTTAGATACTAAAGAAGTATGTGTCAGAGACACTCAGCACTGTGCTGTTGGAACTGACAAAGTCACTCATCCATTTCTTCTTGCCTTGCTCTAGCAAGTAAGTAGGGAACTAATTCTTCAGTCAGTTAGAAAAATATAGTGAGACTAGTTAAATATTGTTTTTCTGTGTCTACCTCTTACCATTTTTTTTATATTTCCTGTAAACTGAAACTCTAGTGTTTATTGTAAATAAATATTCAGTATTTTCAAATTTTCTGTTTTTATTATTATTAAATATATCTATACCTTTCATTGTGACTTTTTTATTAAATATTTTAACTTTTGAGAGTAATTGCATTTATTTGGTGGCACTGTTTCTTCATGCTCCTCAACGTTTTGCCACTTGGTTAATACTACCATTTGTATAAGTATTAATTTTACTAAGAGTAATTGGGTACCCTGGTAAGAGCCTTAAAGTAGCTGGCTGGTGGCAGTAAATCTACTTTAGTCTGTGTGAAGGTGGCAGAACTGGTGAATCTGTGGTAGCCTTTCACTGGTGTGTGTGTGTCAGCTACATGGAACAGGGACACACAACAGTGAATTCTGCATAGACAAAGGTGGAGTCTTATTTGGGGCATGGAGAGGAAAACCGAGCACCAGGGCTGGAGTGTGCTCCCTGTGTGCACTTGAGGGAAACTGGGCTTGGTGCAGAGCTACATCTGAAAATGCTGTGTGTATCTATTTTTGTTCTATATAAAAGTTCCCCACCGGTGTCAGTGGTGAGGATTGAGGCTCCTTGCTTACTGGCCCAGAGGATGGATGTCACATATTGGTGAGCAGTGGTGGGATATTAATTGAACTTCTGTAGCCTGTAAGCAGTTGTCACCAAGTGTGTGTACTCTCAGCAGCCACAAGGTGAACATAGAGTTTCATTTTTCACAACAGTTTTCTTTTTTTAGTCGGGGAAAACAGGCAAAGATGTCAGAGGATTATGGCAAGCTGACAGTGAGCCACTTGGCTACGTTGTGCATATCCAAAGGACTGGTGCATACCAACCTGACTAAAGAAGAAATTATTTCAGTCTTAATCGCAGCTGCTGCACAGACCAACCTCAAGGAGGACAACCAGTCTGGTGATGGGGATGTGCAGCCTCAAATGGGACAGTTCACCATTTTCTCAGATGATTTACAAACCTATCTGGAGTTACAGACTTGAATTGGAGGCAGATCACATGCAAATAGAATCAGCAGAGAAGCTGCAGTGTGTGGAGGCCAAAGAAAATGAGAAGCAGCGGCAACATAAGAGGGACACGCTGACTCTTCGACAAGAACATGGAGGTAATGGGGAAGAGAATAATCAAGTCTCCAAAGCAACAAAGGTCAGTAAATTTCTATCACAGTTTAAAAAAGGTGATCATTTTGATAGTTTTATCCATATATTTGAAAGAATATGTCAACACTTTAATGATGACCAAAAGCTCTGGGTATGGTTCCTGACCCTTTTACTCCATGGTAAAGCTGTAACTGCTGTTTATAAAATTGTCTGATACTGATTGTTTATATTATGATAAGGTTAAACAATGTTTATTGGAATGCTTTAAGTTAACACCTGAAGCTTACAGAAAAAAAAAGGTTTCATGAGCATAGACATAAGGCAGATGAAAGTGTATGTGATTATATTGCTGAGCTAGGCACTTATTTTCATAGGTGGGTGAGTGGATGTCAGGTCACCACATTTGAAAAGCTGTCAAACCTTTTGGTTGAGGGAACAACCCCTTATCACTTTGCCGGAGGACATGAGAATCTGATTGGCAGACCGTGAGTGTAACTCTACTTAGCAAGCAGGGCACTATGCACAAGAAGGGGATGCCCAGTGCTGCACATGGATATTAGGGAACCTATGGTGGGAAGCCTAAACCACTCCAATAGAGTCCACCAGTAGCAGGAGAAGCCACTAGTTCAGGTACACAGCCAGGATCAAGGTTTGGACATTTTAAATGTAACCAGAGTAGCCATAAAGCATACAAATGTTGGAAGAGAGGTAGGGAACAAAAAGTGGGGAGCCAGGAATAACAGTATGCCAGTAGCCAGTGGTTTGGTACTCCTGTTGCCTCCAGACAGTCACCCAAGTTTGTATCCTATTTTGGTGGAAAAAGAGGCCACTGCTAAGACGGAGAGAGCCTCTGACATAACCATTGTGAATTCTGCAGTGGTTATGAGCAATTCTTGCTTGGGCTATCTACTCCAGTCAGAGATTTAGGAGGGATCCCATTCCAAATACCTTTGGCCCGGGTTCACCTTGACTGGGAGGGTGGAAAAGGAAGGAAGCAAGCAAGTAGGTGTGGTTTGAGGATATCCCTGCAGATGTCGTGATAGGGATAATTTTGATAATTCAATACCTTGTATGGATGCAGTTAGGCTTGGAGACAGGCATGTGGGTGTGGTAGCCTGGGGAGTCCCAGACAGACCCAACACCTGAACCTGGGGCTGGGGTTGTGGCTATTTCATGGAGGGAGCTACCCTGTAGCAGTGAGTCTGAAGGCGAGCCACAGCTTCTAATGGGTACTGATGTTCCCTTGGAAAGAATGACTACAAGGGCAGAGGTGAGTGGTAGTACATAGGCTGACAGTGAGGCACTGCTGTCTGAATATACCAGAGTTCCTGCAGAAAGGGAGCTGGGTAAGGGTCACAAAGGTAGGGTTGATACAGGCTCAGCTGTCTGACCTAAACTGTGAGGCTTGAGGGAGGTAGCTAAGAAGGCACCTTATTCTCCTGGAATAAAGGGTTACTGTATTAGATAGTGGACCCTTGACAGAGGGCTACAGGGTGAGATAGTACAGCGGTTAGTAGTGCCTAGAGCGTGTCATATGGCAATTCTAGTCATAGCCCATGACATTCCTTTTGCTGGTCATATGGGCATAAAGCGTACCAAGAGGCAAATTATGCAGAATGTTTATTGGCCTTGGATTGCAAGGGATGTGACAGGGTACTGCAGGACCTGTGTGTAGTGCCAAAAAGTAGGCAAGGCAGGCGACAAGGTCAAAGCTCGCATTTCAGAGGATAGCTATGGATATTGTGGGGCCTCTGAATACCCCAAGTTCCACAGGGAATAAATATATCCTAGTGGTAGTAGATTATGCTACTAGATATCCTGAGGTGGTGGCTGTGTCCTCCATTGAGGCACAGAAGGTAGCAAATGCTTTGTTAGAGATTTTCAGCAGGGTAGTTTTCCCAAGAGAAATACTGACTGACAGAGGTGCCAGTTTTATGTCAGACATGTCTGTGGGAGTGCTGTTGGGTGAAGCACCTAAAGACCACTCCCTACCACCCCCAGACTAATGGTCTTGTGGAGAAGTTAAACTTTACACTAAAGACCATGCTAAGGGCATTTGCAGACCAGTTTAAGAGAGACTGGGACAAATGTTTACCCCATCTCTGTTTGCATACAATGGACCCCCTGGAATCCACAGGTTTTGCACCCTTTGAGTTGCAGTAAGGACATAGGGTGAGGGGGCCCTTGGATTTGATTTGTGATGAATGGGAGGGTGAGTGTGAATCCCACAAGGAGTCTGTTGTGGAATATGTCCTAAATCTCAGGACAAGGCATAGGGAGCTTGTAGGATTGGCCCAGGAGAACCTGGCAGTAGCCCAACAGCAGAAAAAAGTTAGGGATGACAGGAATGCTTGAGCAAGAGTATGCTGTGGGACAGCAGGTTATGGTGCTCATTCCTGTCAGACACCATAAGCTGCAGGCAGCTTGAGAGGGACCCTTCAAAGTGGTAAGGAAGGTCATTGATGATAACTACGTGGTAAAAAAGCTAGGCAATAGGCAGGGGCACAAACTCTGCCATATTAACATGATGAAGTCTTACCATGATAGGGAGGCCCTTGTGCCTAAGTATTTGCAGTGGGTGGCAGGAGGAGTCTAAGGGGGATATGATGAGTGATCATGTCAGTGAGGCTCAGACTGACCTCAGTGGAAAGGGTAGCAATGTCCCAGGTTCGAGAAATTCGAACAGTGTTACAGGAGTTGAGAACATATTCACTGGGAAACCTGGATGCACCCACCTGATGCAGCACCATGTGGATACAGGACCCCAAAGATCTATCAAACAGGCCCCTTACAGAGTGCCTGATTGAATCAGGCAGACTGTAAAGGAGGAGATGCAGGAAATGTTGGAACTGGGAGTAATCCAGGATTCCAGAAGTCCCTGGGCCTCTCTCCAGTAGTACTGGTACCAAAGAAGGATGGCAGCATCAGGTTCTGTGTGGACTACAGAAACCTAAACAGTCACACAGAGTCACTTACTAGGAGAGATGCAGCCTTAGGGCAGCCAGTTGGGGCCAAGTATCTGACCACTACTGATCTGACCAAGGGCTTCTGGCAAGTGTCCTTGACTCCTATTGCTAGAGAGAGGTCAGCCTTTTTGACTCCTTTCGGATTATGCAAGTTTACAAAGATAACCTTTGGGATGAAAAATGCCCCAGTGACCTTCCAGAGGCTGGTAGATCATATCCTAGTAGGAGTAGGAGATTATGCCCTTGTTTACCTGGATGATATCACTTTCTCCAGCCATTACTGGCAAGAGCACCTTCAGCATGTCAGGGAAGTCCTGGGCAGGCTTGACCATTAACCCCAACAAGTGTCAGGTGGGTATGGCAGAAGTCTCCAACCTGAGACATAAAGTGGGAAGTGGTAAGATCAGGCCAGAATCTACCAAAGTGGTAGCTATTCAGGCATGACCTGCCCCTGTTACCAAAAAAAACAGGTGAGAGCATTCTTGAGGACAGTGGGGTACTATAGATGGCTGGTTCCCAATTACAGTGCAATAGCTGCTCCCCTCACACACCTGACAAGGACAAGCAGGCCAGATAAGGTAATGTAGACCCCAGCTTGTGAGCAGGCATTCCAAAGGCTTAAAGGGGTTTTGGGAGGACCCCCTGTGCTAGCCAGTCCAGATTACAGCAAATAATTTGTTGTGCAGGTGGATGCTTCAAACAATGGGATAGGGGCTGTACTCTTGCCAGCTTTCCTCAGAGGGAGAAGAGCACCCTGTTGTATATCTCAGCCACAGACTCCAAAAGGAGGAATGTTGTGCAGCTGTAGAAAAAGAATGTCTAGCCATAGTATGGGCACTGCAAAAACTTTAGCCCTGTCTCTATCAAAGAAAATGCACTGTGGTTATAGTCCACAATCGCTTATGGCTACATCCAGCCAACCAGCAAAATGCCAAGTTACTAAGGTGGAGCCTGTAGTTGCAAGGCATGTGACATGACTGTGCAGCACGGTAGTGGGGTCAGCAGTGGCAGTGCAGGTGGGCTCTCAAGACTGGGTATGGATTAATGTATTCAGGCTCATTCCTCTCAAGCAGCATTTCTTCAGGGTCACTTGAAAAACTAGCTTGAGTCCTCAAAGTGGTGAGAGATGTGATGTGAGATGGTGTCAGCTGTGCCAGAGAGAGTAGGGCAGTGCATGTGTAACATATGTCAGCACAGCTAGTGGGAGTTTTGTAAAGAATTTTGTCATTTGAATATCAAACTGATTTGCAGAGATGCTTGTGGTAAAAATGTATTTGTAAAGTTGCTTGTGTTAATGTATCAACAGTGGGTCCTGCTCTTACTGTCCTTTGTGGTGAACTAATTGCTACCCTGAGGTGACAGAGGGCAGCTGATTAGTCTCTGCATGAGGATGAAAGTACTGGAATTGTTTTACAGTCTCCAGATGCTGGAATAAGGCTTAGCAGTGTTCTAGGTGTGTATTGCGACACGTCTATGCTAGACCTTGTCTCAGTTTCTAGTGAGGGGGTAGCTGTGGGAACCACAGAATAAGGTGACCAGATGTGATGTCATCCTGTAGCCAGCACTGAAATTGTATTTAGATACTAATGAGAGATGTGTGAAATACACTCGGCACTCTATTATTGAAACTGACAACAAAGACCTTATCCATTTCTTCTTGTCTTGCTCTAGCAAGTAGGGAACAGTAATTCTTCAGTCAATTAGGAAGATATAGTGAGACTAGTTAAATATTGTTTTTCTGTCTTAATCTTTCCATCTGTGTTGATTTTTTATATTTCCTGTGAATTGAAACTGTGGTGTTTATGGTAACTAGATATATGTTCATGTTTTCTATTGTATTTATTATTAAATATATCTGTACCTTTCATTTTTGGCTGTTCTTTTAGACAATTTTTTTAACATTTGAGAGCAATTGCATTTATTTGGTGGCACTGTGACTTCATGCTTCTGAAAGTCTTGCCGCTTGGTTAATACTACCATTTGTATAAGTATTAATTTTACTAAGCGTAGTTGGGTACCCTGGTAAG
This sequence comes from Protopterus annectens, assembly GCF_019279795.1. Taxonomy (NCBI): domain Eukaryota; kingdom Metazoa; phylum Chordata; order Ceratodontiformes; family Protopteridae; genus Protopterus; species Protopterus annectens. Next base: position 782,012,643 of record NC_056737.1, on the reverse strand, counting down.
AACCTTAAAGTAGCTGGCTGGTGGCAGTGAATCTACCTTAAAGTCTGGGTGGAGGTGACAGAGCTCATAAATCTGAGCCAGTCTTTCCCAGGTTGCGTCTGTGTGTGTGTATCGGCTACTTGGAACAGGGAGGCAGAGCACGGATTTCTGCAGAGAGAAATGTGAAGTCTTATTTGGGGCATGGAGGGGAAAATCCAGCCCCAGGACTGGAGTGTGCACCCTGTGTGGTGTTAAGGGAAATTGGGCTTGGTGCAGAGATCTGCATCTGAAAATACTGTGTGTATCTATTTTTATTCTAAGTGAACATACCCCAGGATTGAGGCTCTTTGATTACTGGCCCAGAGGAGGGACTTCACAGCAGGTTACAGGGTATCCACCTTTTTCTATATTTACATGATTTGCTTATTTTTACATAGTCTTTTTCAAAGTGTTGGGTTAAAGTTCTGCTATGCAGCCTGGGATTCCAAGAGAACATTCAAAAGTCTTTTTTGACAGCATCACACAGGATGGTGTCCCCAGGGTGTCTGCTAGACACCTCAGTGCAAAGAGCATTTCTTCCAAAGGAAACAATAGATCTATATTTAGATCTATTTCAGGAGTTTTTACTCAAAACTTCAGTCACTGTGAGGAAATGCCGCTGGCCCTTATCAAGGCACTCAACTCTCTGAATCACCTCTGGTGCACAGGAGTGCTTTATATTGTTACAAACAATATCAAGCATGGAGGAACCAAATCGTTCCCCCTGTGCAGACTAGCCATGTTATCATGGGATACAGCTTTACAGCACAGACTATCCTTGGGCTTTCCTACATTATGTCAGAGCAAAACTGTCTGGCAGACGCGATAAGCAGGACAAAGGTTAGACCCTCATGAATGAAACTAGATCAAGGGGTCTTCTAATACATGGTCTGATAATATATGATTTTGGGATAGGGAGTTCCTCAGCTAGATCTTTTGCCTCCTGTCTGAACATTCAGTTGGCAATTTTTTTTTCCAGGACTCCCTGCAAGAAAGCCTAGTAAACAGATGAGATGGCTTTTGTTTTGTTTGCACAGGAATGTTCCTGTATGTTTTTCTACCATTTCCTCTAATATCCAGGGTATTTTTGAAGATTCAGAAGGAATCACAAAGATCATTGTGGTGACTCCTTACTAACAGAGGCAACAGCGGTCCTCCCTCCTTTTGGAATTGACATAGGGGAATTACCACACGCTTCCTCACAAACTGGATCTACTCACTCAAGAAAAGTGGTGTTTTTGATATGTCCTGATCTCAAACAACTTCATCTGACAGACTTGGATGATAGGATCTTAATACCTTTTAGGGACCTGAGGACATGCAGCAGGTACTAACAGAGGTGAGAAAAACTGCTACTAGAAAATCATATATAAGCAAATGTAAAAGTTTTTATAGTTGGTACCAACAAAATAACCAGCACCCATTCAGGACCGGTGTTTATCTGGTTTTACAGTATTTGCATGAGTTACATTCCTAGAGTCTGCCTTACTCCTCTTTCAAGGTTAATTTGTCATCCATTTCAGCATAACTGCCCATTGATCTCCCTCATTCAAGGCATTCTTGCGTCAAATTGTGTTTGAAAGTGTTATTGCATAAGAGATCTCCAAGAAAACTGGTGGTTTCTCTTTGGGATCTTAGGTTTATGTTACAGAAGTCTAACACTTGCTGCATTTGAACCAGCTCATCTTGCTGACTTAAGGTTGTTAACATAGAAGACCATTTTACTTATTGCTTTGACCACTGCAAGAAGACTGTCCGAGTCATAAGCAGCTCTTATGGGTGGTCAACCTTATCTCATTTTCCACAGAAACAATGATGCTCATCATATTGAATGCTGGTGCAGTAGCCTTAGCTGTTTGGTTGTATTCCTCCAAGGATATAATGACTAGTCAGCTTCCAAAGCTTCAGGGCAGAGCACCCTCCTCTTCCCATACAACTGAGCTGAGCTGACAAAAGACCAGTTTGGGTTCCAAGCCCTTCCTGCCTCTGAAGAGTACACTACTCTGAGGCTTTCAAGGATAGATGATGGCTTGTGCGGTTTGTTTGCTGGACAGATAAGTTTCCTTGGAGGAAAATTTTTCTATTTAAAAAATGTGATTAATAATACTTTCCTTATTTTAAAGCTAAGAGTTTCTGTTTTAATGAACCGTCACAAGACTGTATTATACTTTTAAACAAGAGCACACTTTTTTCCTGTAGTTTCAAAGTTGTTTAAAGTAATTGAAAACCACAGTGACTTTTAAAGACTTTTTTTTTACTGGTTCTTGCTTCTTGTTTTTCTTGGGAATGTGGCAACATTTTTGGCTTGACCATGGAAGAGTCTACTCGACCTGTGGTTGGTTGCTTAGCTTTTTCTTTTTGTGACTGGAAGAACAAAAATACCCTGTTCCTTCACAGCAGGCTAGCAATTTTACATCAGCCACAGGCGGGTGACTCTGCTTCTGCTTATTCCTCAGCCCACTCATGTTATACCCTGTATCCCTCTTGTGTACTACCTACAGCCACTGTGGACTGGGGGTTAGCTGCATTTTCTGCAATTGTTGAGGCCCCCTCAGCAGGCAAGGCAGAGCCACTTTTGTTGGTCTGGGGAAAGGGAACAGGGGAGTTTTCACTGTTTTGTCAGAATGTTGTGCTTATCCCTGGGGAAGCAGCTGCTACCATTAATAACACTGTTGGCACAATTTTTCCTGTCCTAAACATGTATCTGTTCATCTTCAAATTTCCTTAGACATGAGCAGTTTACTGGATCCAGCTCAGGGATGAATTCAGGCTAATGATCCTTCTTATAAGGTAGTTTCTAGTAAAAGAAAGAGAAATACCTCTTTTCTTGAAGAGATTCAAGCTTCTGAATCTCTTCATTAAGATGAACAGGTACAGGGTTTTCTCTTCAGATTTTTGATTCAGACTCCAAGGAGAGCTTGGTTTCTGATTCTTTCTGTGGGGGATTTCTCTTTCTCTGAAACCATTTAAAGAATGTGCTGGTGTTTTCAGTGGGAGAACACTAAGGTTTCTCAGTCCCTCAGAAAATAGGATGAGTTGTTATAGAAGGAATTTCTAGAGCCTTCACCCATTTCTCCAGTTTTGTCAACTTTGGGTGATGTGTGCATCCTTAGCTCTCAACCTTCCATCGCCAAAATGAGGAACACTCGCCTTCATAATGTGGACCAAATGGGCAAAATGTGGAACACATACTAATGGCTTACTTACAACTTCAACTAGGAAGGTCATAGGATGGTTAAAATATGCTGGTTTTACTTATAAAGAAGATCCTTTAATGAATTAATATGATTAATTTCAATTTACCATGGATTTCACTTAAAAAAAATTTCTAACACTGAATGTGTGACAGACTCTTTCAATGTGGAACTTTGAGGAATTTCGAGGGACATGAACTTTTTAAGACCCCAAATGAGGTACGTTCCTCGGAATGACGTACACTTGAGAGGTATGTGTGCATCACTGCATGCAGTTTTCCTGATAATCAGCCAGCTGCCCCTAGAAAGGCATATACAATGTATAAAGTTTTAGTGTTTTAAATTTTTATGCACACTTCCCAAACCTGATCCAGCTGCTATAGCTTTAGTTAATCCTACTGCTGCTATACATTTAGTTAATTTCAATTCTACCTTTTTTGATAAACATGGGAATATTAACAACGGGAAAAAGTGTATGCTTCTGCAATGCAACTTTGATATTTTGAATTTTGAATAGTCAGCCTTGTATGTTAAAAGTTTATTTTCAGTATGAGGAATGTTTTGTCTGCAGATTCTTCTTGCGAGGGAAAATATGGTTTAAATAATGTTTCTTCAACTGTACAAGTCGCTACTTGTTTACAACTTGTGTATGATTCAGTTGATAACTTCTTCCAGGGTTATAGTCACTGGTACTGTTTTGAAGAGATTTGCTCGGCTGCATTCTCAGAATCTTCCAGATGATGATAGAAATGGGATTCTAAATTCTCCTTAGGATACAGATTTAGTTTTCGGTTCCTCTGCTGCAGAGGTGAACAAAAAGTGTGATTAAAGGGTTAGGTTGATAAAGGGACTCTAGGATTTCCAGCCCTCCTTTTCAAAATGTTCAAAGGGATTTTCTAACCCTCATCCAATTTAAGCAAAAACATAATAAACAGTCTCCGCAAAAATGCTTGTAAAATACTTTAGAATAAATTGCAGCTGGGTTCCAAAAAGAATTCAGGTAATGCCCAAAACCAAGGACAGTCCAACAAGTCAGAATGTCTGTTCATGGTATCTAGTCTCCAGCTCTAACCTTCGAAGCCCCCCTTTCCCTTCCAGAAAGTTTGACTCTCCGCTTTTCTCTTTTGCAACTGCTCCAGCACTGAAGATCATTCATCCAAGGTACAGATGGCAGTGGGAAATGATTCTTTCTTTCCAGGGGAAATTCCTCATCCACCTTTCCTTCATCCCATGCTGTCCCAGGGAGTGATAAAACCAGATGCTCTTTGTGTTTCACTGTTGCAGTCATCACTTGAGGGGTTATCCCTACTGTGGTAGCCCTTGGCCGGCCCAAATACCAGAGTCGATGTTTTTCTGTGTCGGCTGCTATCACTTGCTACCTGACGTCAGGTCATCAGTGCAGTAAAGGAAGGCAGCCGACGCCATTACATCAGTCTTTCTCGACATGGAGCCCGTAGCAGAAGCAGTTCACAAGTGTGCCAGTCAGTTGTTACCAGAGTTTGAATTACAGCTGAAAACATCTAAAGCCAAGTACCCCGTTGGGGATCCTTTTTCTTGCACTAACCGATGTCTGAAAAAGTTAACAATTGTCTCGCCTGTGGAAAGGAAATACCACATTGAGACTTCATTCATAGTGCATCACTTGTTTAGGCCCAGACCATGATGTCCCCCGTTGCTGGTTCTGTGCCCTCTTTAACGTGAGAATCATTCATTGTAGAGCTCTTATTGTAGCCAGGTATTTTCGTCTTCAGTCTTTGCATTCCGAATTGGCGTGCGTCAGCCAACCTTCCGTAGACAGTCCAAAAAACGTAAAGATAGACAGACCATACAAAGCTAAGCCTTTAGACGACTCTACCGCTAAGCAGGTCGTCACTTCTCCGGAATTCAGTGAGGTGCATTTGCAGCCCCTGATGCCCGATTCGATACCTTTGCAGGCCTTTACTGAGACCCTTTCGGAGTCTGATATTCTGCAGAAATCTTCTTTGTCTTCCAAGCCTTTGGTTGTCTCTGCCTTGGTTGGGTCCGGAGCAGCGACACAGGCTCCAGCTTCCAAGGGTGTTTTTCGCACTACCGAATCTAGACAAAAAAAGCCGTCTTCTCCTCAGACTACCATTTCTCTCAGACCGATGGATACTCTTAGGCCTAGAAGTAAGGCCACTCCTAGGAAAACTACCTCTAGCCACCATTTTACTCCTGCTCCACCACCCCAAACTGAAATGCTTAAAATGGCGGCTCCACCACCCCAAACTCAAATGCTTAAAATGGCAGAGGATCTCATCACCCTTATCAGGGGTAGTCAGGCCGCATCTTCTAAAAGGAAAAGGGACCTATCTCCTGAAATACTGACAGAACAGGATTCTGAGGAGTCTGAATATTCAGATTTTGAAGAGGAACAACACTGACTGCTTATGGATTCAGATGCAGAGGAATCCATTCCTTCTGCCACTCCACCAGACTATCTTTCCTTTGTGGAAACCCTTCACACCCTCAGGGAACATTTCCACTGGGAATCCCAGGACTTCCTTCAGTCTAAGAAAAGACTAAGAGAGTTTCTAGACCTGCCTCAGCAAAGACCCTTGGCCACCCCTCCAATCATAGAGGTGGTTGATGATGTCTTCCATGATTCCAGCTTAACCCCTGATGCCCTCCCACCTACTCCCAAGAAACCTGACAGGTATTGCAGAGTACCAGATTATCACAAATACCTGTAGAGAAATCCTGCTGCAGACCCGGAGGTCATTACACCAGACCAAACGGAGCCAAGGCTAGTTCTGCAAATAATCCTATTCCTTCTGAAAAGGACTCCAGAGATCTGGACAAATGGGGCAAAAAAGTATACACCTCTGCAACTTTTTAGCTATCAGAGCACTCAACTGTCAGTTCCACATGTTAAAATATCAACAACACGCTTTTGGAACTATTAAAACAAAAGATTTCAACCTTTTCTGACTGTGCCAATTCGAAAGAGTTAGCAGATTTACTGCACTCTACTTGTCAAGTGACTAAACACTCATTACACTGTGGATATGATGCCGTGGTAGCCTCAAGCAGGGCAGCAGTGTCAGGATCTGTCATTAGGATACATGCATGGTTGAAGGAACAACCTCCCCCTGATCATTTCAAATCTAAATTACTTGATGCACCCTTAGATAAGGACCACTTGTTTGGAGTAAAAGCAGAAGAGGTGCTTAAAAAGATAGAAGACAAAGCAAAATATATGCAAACAGTAAAAGATTTCCTTCAGGCACCACCTTCTAGGTTCAGCAGGAATTTTCCCTCAAAACACTGGTCCTTTTTTCTACACCTAGCAGACAGGGGCAAGGTAAGCCCCGCAGGGACAGACCACCCAGACTCCTATCCCAGGGACAGCAGAGAGCCAAACAGTGGACCACTTCCACTCCAAAGGCAGAGAGTTCTAAGTCATCCCCTCTTTGGCAAAAACTCTGACTCCCTCTGCCCTCTTATCACAGACCAAAAACTAGGAGGAGGGCTCTCCCTCTGCAAAGAAAATTGGCTTTGTGTAACAAAGGACTAATAAGTCTTAAAGATAATTTTTCAGGGATACAGATTCTCATTTAATGAACTCTCAATTCTAAGAGGGTACCCAGACTTGCCTCCAAATCAGTGAGCAGATGCATTGAAACAAGTCCAAAGTCTCATATCCCAAGGGGCAGTAGAACTTGTCCCCTCAGATCAAGCAGGCAAAGGCTTTTATTCCAGACTATTCCTTGTTTCCATAAGAGGGCAATTGGTGCCCCATGCTGGATATATCTTTTCTGAACTCCTTTCTAGTGGTCTCCAAATTCAAAATACTAACTTTGCAGCAGCTACTGTCTTTGCTGGCAAATAATGCCAGGTTAGTTACCTAGATCTAAAAGATGCCTACCTCCACATCCATCCTGCTGGAAATTCCTTCGCTTCAGAGCAGACTCGGAACACTTTCAGTTCTCTGCACTACCCTTTGGCTTATCTACTGCTCCCTGGGTATTTGCCAAATGCTTAGCCCTGGCCATAGCCTTTTGCAGACAGAAAAATATACAGATTTACCCTCACCTGGGTGACTGCCTCATTCAGGCAGACTGCAAAGAAAAGCTCCTCAAGGACCTCCTCTTTGTCAAAACCCTCCTAACTTCCTTAAAGTACACCATCAATGAGAAGAAATCAAAGCAAACACCCTCCAGGAAGATCATTTTCCTGGGAGTACTGCTGGACACAGCATACCAAATGGCCTTCGTATCCCCAGAAAAGCAGAGCTTCCTGCCACTCTATTTTACCCAGCTGGCTTCCAGAAGTCACCTCACTGTGAGGAAGTTCCTGTAAGCCTTGGGCTGCATGGCATCTTGCATCCTTCTAATTTCTCTGGCCAGTCTTCACATGAGGAAACTTCAGTGGTACCTAAAGAACCTTTGGTGTCAGCACTGTCAACCTCAAGACCTCTCTCCCCCTGATCCCCTGTATAAGGGCCAAGTTTATCTGGTGACAGGGGCCTGTGCCCAGAACAAGGGACTTCCCTTCACCCTCTGCCCAACCGGGCAGACCATTACCACCGATGCCTCAGACATAGCTTGGGGCACTCATCTAGAAGGCAGGTCTTTGGGGGATGCCCAACACCTCCCCTTACACAACAACCAGAAGAAAATGATGGCAGTACAAAAGGCTTTGACATCCTTCAAACCCCATCTCAAGCCAGGGGTTCGCCTTATCAAAACAGGCAACACCGCAGTAATGTGGTACATCAGCAAACAGGGAGGGACCCAATCTTACCATCTGTGCAGGCTAGCCATGAACCTCTGGCTGACGGCCTCTTCCATGGAAGTACACCTGATAGCCCAATACCTACCAGGTTCAACACCCTGGCAGACCACTTAAGCAGAAACTTACTGGACCCCACGAATGGCAGCTCCACAGAAAAATCTTTTTACAAATCACTCCAGTGTGGGGGACTCTGGAGGTGGATCGCTTTGCTTTGCATCTCAACCTTAATCTGAAAAAATTCTGTACCAGGGAGAATCACCACCTAACATGGAAGGTGGATGCCTTGACCTTCCCCTGGAACACTCTTTGTGTACGCATTCCCTCCTCTGCCTCTTATTCCAAAGGTACTGATCAAAATAAGGGAGGAGAGACCAAAGGCCATCCTCATTGCTCCAGATTTGCCCAGGCAACATTGGTACCTCTTACTGTGCAGCCTGACCTTACAGCCTCCCAGGAAGCTTCCCCTGATCTCAGACCTCTTAACTCAGGTGGGGGGGGGGGTTTGCACCTAGACTTGCAGACTCTCAAACTATCAGCATGGCTAATACTATAAAGAAAACAAGGGGCCCCTGTTAAGCAAACAGGACATAGACATTATCACAGAGGCCAGAAGGCCCAGCACCAAAACCTCTTACGCAGGAAAATGGAAAAGATTCTGCTCCTGGAGCCAGTCCAGAAGGGGGCAATACCTCACAACCTTCCATCTGTCTTATCCTGGACTGTCTAGCGGAGCTTCTTAATAGTGGCCTCTCCTTCTCCTCTATTAAAATCATGCTTCAGCCATTTCAGCTCATTTTGATACAGAACAGCACCTGTTCTCCCACCTTCTTCTTCTAATATCAGACCTCCCAGAAGGCCACCCACTCCAGCCTGGGACCTGAACTATGTTTTGGAAAAACTAACTTTACCACCCTTCGAAGCTGCTGCTTCAGCAGTACTAAGATACCTGTCCTGGAAGACTGCTTCTCTCTTTCAGAACTTCAGGCACTGATGGCCATTGAGCCTTTCTTTATCTTCCATGCAGACAGGGTCTCACTGAGGAGTAATCTATCCTATATACCCAATGTGGTATCTAATGTAACTCTCAACCAGGCCATATGTCTACCCACCTTCTTTCCTAACCCTCAAAACAAGGGGAAAATAATTCTGCACTCACTAGATGTGCACAGACAGCTTAGATATTATCTGGACCATATTAAACCCTTTAGGAAAACAGACCAACTACTTGTCAGCTTTGCCCTAGGGGCAGAAGGGAAGCCCATTTCCAAATGGTTATCCCACTGTATCCGTTTCTGCCACAGATTGCATGGGAAACCCCCCTAAGTCTATTCAAACCCATTCCACTAGGGCAGCCTCCACTTCCACACCATTCATCAGAGAAGTTCCCACCAGGGACATCCTGGAAGCTGCCACCTGGACTTCTGTCCATGTCTTTCCCAAGTATTACCACCTACCTCTATTTTTTAAGGCTAGGGCAGGGTTTGCCTCTGCAGTTCTGCAGGGCATGTTGTCCAGTTCCTAGGTCTCTTACTTAATCCTACCACCCCTCTCCTCAGCTTTGGGAATCCTCCCACAGGTGATGATTGCAACAGTGAAACATGAAGAATGTAGTACAGTTGTGTACACTTACCATAAATGTAGATGTTTGAGTGTAGTCACTGTTGCAGTCCTGGTTTCCCACCCTCCTTCCCCTTTATCTTCTTTCTTTAGGGAGACGTGTGTTTCTAAAGGTGGTTGTTAGCCACCAGGACCACTTTACCTTGTATTTACTTGGGTCTCTGACTGGTTAGGGCAAGAAAAACAGATGTAATGATGTTAGCTGCCTTCCTTTTATAGCACTGATCACTTGATATCAGGCAGCAAGCAAAAGCAGCCGACGCAGAAAAACATTGACTCTGGTATTCGGGCTGGACGAGGGCTACCACAGCAGGGATAACCCCTCAGGTGATGACTGCAACAGTGAATACACTCGAGCATCTAAATTTAAGGTTGTGTACACTGCCAATTATATAAACAATATGTATAAACAATATATTGTATCATGGCCTGCTTGAAATGGTTCCATAAAAGGTGGATGGTTAAGTATAACATTTTTATAGATTTAGTTGATTTTAGTTTTATTGTATTGAATGTTGGTGTGGTTTCTTTATATCTGTGTATTAGATTTTTATTTCATTTAGTTTTACCAGAGGGTATCAAATACAACATAAACAATCTTTTTTTTTTTTTTTTTTTTTTTTTTTATTAATTTTTGGTTGTTAATTTTATTTCATTATTGATATATTAGGAACTTTAGCAGAATTTAAGTGAAAAAAAAATAGTCATAGTGCATGAAATATGTGATAGACTTTTAAACATAAGGAAGCTTATTTTGTCTCCAGTGTGCAATGGTTTTATGAAATGGTTTGAGGAATGAATAATGGTATTTATTGGTCACTGACACAAGTTTTGTAATATTAGAATAGTTTATATGTAAATGTTCGTTTGTTCAAAATCTTAAATCTCCAAAAGTTCTTAACCGATTGCTTTGAAATTTTCACACAATGTTGCATTCTAATACGCGCATTTTTTATATACCTGCTATTATGTAGATGTCACATGTTGCATTCGAATACGCGCGTGTTTTTATATACCTACTATGGATTCTATATATTTGTATACAAATATGCAATTTTATATATTTTTGTTATAACTTTCTTTTTTCTTTTTCAGTGCAATCGATCTGCTTTAGTTCATCCAAATAATGCCTTGCAGAAGATCAAACTTAGGTCGTCGTACTCGTGGAGCGGAAGCAGTGCGACAAATAATTGCAAATCAAACTGAGGAAGAACAGGCACAGTGGATGAGTGAAACAGACAAGGAATGGCTCAAATACGTGCCGAGGAAGCAGCAGAGCGGCGTGCAGCCAGACTTGAGAATGCACGGTTGCGAGCACGGCGATCGCGTTCTGCAGCTTCAGATCTGCTTCGTTCTCAACAGAATGAGCGCGACAGGCTGAGAGTGGCTGAAAGACGTCAACGAGAAACAGCAGATCAGCGTCAAACACTACTCCGTGCTCAGCAATCATGCAATTACAATCGCCTTGCATTCCGGTACAACCCAACTGATGATTATAGTTTGAGCCGGCATGTTCTCATCGGCACTATGACTGAAGTGTGTCCTTATTGCAAGGCTCTGAAATTTAATGGAGAAACGAAAGGAATGTATTGCGCCGCTGGAAAAATTAAACTGCCTCAACTTGGAAAACCGCCAGAGCCATTAAAAACTTTGCTTGCCGGATATACCGCCGAATCAAAGCATTTCCTATCTAACATCAGGAAATACAACTCATGCTTCCAAATGATGTTCGGCGCAGAAATCGTAACAGCTGAATTCATGCCAACTTTCAAAGTGAAAGGACAAACTTATCATAAAGCCGGTTCCCTGCTTCCGTTCCCAGATGGTCAACATAAATTCCTACAAATGTATTTCATTGGTGATGGCAATGATGAATTGAATGCACCCTGCGGAATTTTTACCAGCATACAAAGTTCCATAGTTTCCCAACTGCAAGAGCTTCTTCACGAAAAAAACAATTTAGTGCGTTTGTTCAAAACAGCAATTGACATGATGCCATCTGATACACACAAGAGTGCTATTCATGCTGACAAAACGCCTGCTGGAGAACATGTGCGAAGATTCAGTGCTCCAACTATAGACGAAGTGGCAATTGTTATAGTCGGATATAATTTCCAACCTAGAGATATTGTGCTTCATCGGAGAAACTATCAATTAACAGTTGCAAAAACTCATCGATGCTACGATGCCCTGCAATATCCAATAATTTTTGGGGATGGTGCCAATGGATATCACTTCAACGTTAAGATGATAAATCCAATCAGTGGTGAAGAAACAAATATGAAATGCAGTGCAATGAACTATTATTCATACCGATTAATGATTCGAGAGAATGAAGACAATCACATTTTGAAATGCCGTCAGTTGTTTCACCAATACATCGTAGGTATGTATGCAAAAATCGAAACAGAACATTTGATATTCATCCGTTTGAATCAGACCAAGCTTCGCTCTGAAGAATACGTTCATTTGCAAGATGCAGTTGTAAATGACAGTAATACAACTAACGTTGGAAGACTAACGATTTTGCCATCTTCATATACAGTCAGTCCACATCATATGCATGAGTACGCTCAAGATGCAACTGCATATGTTCGTCACTACAGGCGTCCAGAACTATTCATTATATTCACATGCAATCCAGCTTGGGACAATATACAACAGCTCTTACTTCCTGGGCAATCACCGGTGGATAGGCATGACATCACAGCATGTGTTTGCAGACAGAAGCTGAAATCGCTGATGGATTTCATGGTAAAACATGACTTGTTTGGCTCTGTGCGCTGCTGGATGTACTCAGTGGAATGGCAAAAGAGAGGATTGCCACACGCACATATACTAATCTGGCTCTATAACAAAATCGACGATGTAATATGCGCTGAAATACCCGATGCCGACGTTGATAAGGATTTGCATGAAGTTGTGATGAAAAATATGATACATGGACCTTGCGGTACACTGAATCTAAATTCACCATGCATGATAGACGGAAAATGCTCTAAGCAATATCCTCGAGCATTAGTATCCAGCACAGTTACAGGAAACGATAGATATCCTTTATACAGAAAATCATCAGCAGAAAATGGCAGTAAATTAGCAACCATACAAATGCGAAACAGTGACATCGAAGTAGATAACCGGTGGGTTGTTCCATATTCCCCTTTGCTATCAAAAACATACAAAGCACACATAAACGTGGAATACTGCAACTCTATTAAATTGATCAAATACATTTGTAAGTACGTGAATAAAGGCAGCGACATGGCAGTTTTTGGCGTGCAACCAGAAAGAAGCGATAGGAATGCGGTCATACATATCGATGAAATCGCACAGTATCAGGCTGAAAGATACATAAGCAGCAGTGACGCTGTATGGCGAATTCTTTCATTTCCCATACATGAACGAAATCCAGCTGTTCACTTAGCAGTACATCTAGAAAATGGACAACGCATTTATTTCACAGCTGCAAATGTGCAACAAATAGCCTTGAATCCACTGGCTACAGCGTTAACTGCTTTCTTCATGTTATGTCAAAATGACGCATTTGCGAAAACACTGCTGTATTCGGAAGTGCCTACGTATTACACATGGAATGCGAGTAGAAAATCATTTGAACGATGCAAACATGGAGAGCGAGTCGATGGACAACCTGGCATATTCAAAGAAACTACGATAGGCAGACTGTACACCATTCATCCCAATCAAGATGAATGCTTCTTTCTTCGCATGCTGTTGGTAAATGTGCCCGGTCCAATGTCTTTCCAGCAATTGAGAATTGTCAGTGGCATTACACATGCCACTTTCCGCAGTGCATGTCAAGCTCTGAATTTATTGGAGAACAACCGACACTGGGATGTATGCATTAATGACGCGTACAATACGTCACATCCAAATCAAATTCGTGCATTTTTTGCAATCATTTTGACCACCTGCTCTCCATCTCCAACAGAGTTATGGGAGAAATATAAATCGCACATGGCTGAAGATATTTTCCGTCGAATACGCAAGGAAAATTCAAATATGAACATGGATTTCACAGCAGAAATCTACAACGAAGCGTTGATAATGATTGAAGATTTGTGCTTAGAAATCGCGAACAAAGTTCTCAATCAATTGGGAATGCCATCCCTGAATTGATCTGCTGCTGCTTTGTTCGATGTAGAATTGTGTCGGGAACAAAATTACAACACGTATGATCTTTTGTCTTATGTGCAATCAAATATTCCTAAGCTAACGCTTGAGCAAAAAGGCATTTACGATCAAATAATGCAAACTGTCAATAACGGGGTTGGAGAAATCTTCTTCTTAGATGCGCCAGGAGGAACTGGTAAAACGTTCCTAATTACATTGATTCTGGCAGCACTTCGATCCCAAAATGGCATATCCCTTAGCTCTTGTGTCATCCGGAATAGCTGCGACATTGTTACCAGGTGGAAGAACTGCTCATTCTGCTTTGAAATTGAAATTGAACATGCAATTCATTGAAACTCCCACGTGCAACCTTTCAAAAGCATCCGGCATGGGAAAAGTATTGCAGAAATGCAAACTTATTGTTTGGAATGAATGCACAATGATGCACAAAAAAAATCGCTCGAGGCTCTTGATCAATCATTGCAAGATTTGCGTGGAAACATCAGACCATTTGGGGATGCATTAATATTGCTTGCAGGAGATTTCAGGCGAACATTGCCTGTACTTCCTCGATCGACACCAGCGGACAAAATAAATGCTTGCCTGAAATACTCTACTTTGTGGCGACACGTAAAGACGTTAAAATTAACTACAAATATGCATGTCCAGCTGCAAAACGATCGATCAGCTGAGATATTCTCACATCAATTGCTGGAAATTGGGAAAGGAAAGGTGCCGGTTGATCTGACCTCAGGACGAATTTCATTGCCTCATAACTTCTGCAATTTAGTGACGTCAAAAGAAGAATTGGTTGAAAAAGTATTTCCCAATATTCAAACCAATTATAAGAGTCACGACTGGCTGACTGAACGAGCTATTCTTGCGGCCAAGAACAAAGATGTCTACGAACTTAACAATATTATTCAGTCTAACATTCAACGCGAGGCAGTCGCATACAAGTCCGTTGACACTGTTGTGGAAGCAGATGAAGTGGTTAATTATCCAACAGAATTTTTGAATTCACTCAATCTGCCAGGGATGCCACTGCATGTACTGCAATTGAAAATCAGCGTGCCAATTATCATGTTGCGAAATATCAACCAGCCAAAGCTTTGCAACGGCATGCGACTTGCAGTAAAAAAAATTAATGAGCAACGTCATAGAAGCAACAATCTTGACAAGACCTTTCAAAGATGATGTCCTCATTCCTCGCATTCCTATGATTCCAGCGGATATGCCATTTCAATTTAAGAGATTGCAAACGCCAATCGAATTGGGAATTGCAATCACCATCAACAAAGCTCAGGGCCAATCTTTAGAATTGTGCGGTTTAGATCTACACACGGATTGCTTCTCACATGGACAGTTATATGTTGCGTGTTCTAGAGTTGGCAAACCAGACAATGGAACAACAAAAAATATTGTATACCCACAAGCATTGTGAAATTAAACATATTAGAAAAATATTTTGTGGTGGTTGCAGATATATATACCAATAGCAGACAGTTGCAGTTTATAAAAACAGTGATTTCTTTCTACAGAGGAAAACCTTAGTGGGTTATGCCAAACAAAAAAAATACATCAAAAGGTGGAGATCAAAATAATAACTCAGTAATTTAGACTTCATTACTAAAACCCATTCTCTTCTAAAGCAGGATTTAGGCCAGTTGGCCCTACTTGGCGCAAAAGAGCCCCATTCCCACAATGAGGTCTGGACTGGGCTATGACCAGGTCATTACACCTTATGCAGCCTACAGAATTTGCCTGTCAGCATTACAGCAATGTGCAAGGCATTTTCCTACTTAGCCTTGCTTCTGCAGTAGCTATGAGTATTGTTAGTGGCTCCGACTCTAATTGCTGTCATGCAGTTCACTAATGGCTAATCTAGTTTTATTAATACTCTAATAGCAGACCATTTGTATGAAATTCAGTTTTAGATGCTCATGTTTTCATAACAGTGAGTGAATGATGCTGAGTGCTCAACGGTATTTTCAGCACAAAACTGAGGTTGGATTGATCATCTGGTTTTGTGAATCACTTTAGTTACTGTTGGAAGAAAATAAAAGACTGGGTTTAATCTGAATACTGATAGTGGTATTGCGTTTTCTTTTGCTTCTCTGGATGATGTGAGATATTTGATTTGTTGATTAATATTATAATAAATAACTGTGTAATGATCAGCTTCCGCCTGTGTGTGAAAACAAACACTAGCTTTCAAAAAAAAAATCAGTAATGTGAAATAACTTTTGGTCACCAAGACATCTGACAGAATGTTATTAGTTCAAAGGTTTGGCAGAAAAACACTTGCTGCAGATAGGAGCAAAATAATCCCAGAGAAATGAAATGTGTCATGTTCAGTGGAGGAAAACAAAAGTGGATAGAAAATTATTTCACCTTGGCTAAAAGATGAAAAACAATAACAGAAGCAGTTTATACTGCAAAAGTACTGCACTTTCAGTTACATACCAAATAGGGAGGGCAGCAGAAAGTTTACAGCTACAAAATGGTAAGACTGGACTAGGGAGAGGAAGGCTGGGAAGAAGCGCATTGTAGAAAACAGAACAAGTTGTGTGGGTTGTTGTATGCTCTCCCTACATCCATGTGTGTTTTCTGAATTCCTATGTCCGGCAAAAATATGTTGCTTATTAGCTGCTCCAAATTATCACCACATGAAATGTTTACTGTTGCCTTTGTGGCCTGTGCTATGGCTGGAAATGATCCGCGTGTACCAATTCGTTTAGCAAATAATTAAAATAAACTTAGAGAAACAGTTGTAAGCAGGGGTGGTAAGTGAGCAACATTGTTTGTAAGGCTAGGTCTGAGAGGAGGAGGAGGATTATTATTACTATTATTATTATTATTATTATTATTATTGCCACTATTATTATTGTCATTATCACTGGGCAGTCTGAAGTAGTTCAGAAATGTATTAGACATAATCTACAGTAATATCAGCAATGACTACATTACAGTTGGTGTGTATGTTGATATGACAAGGGCTTTTGAAAATGCAAACCATAGTCTAGGTCTCAACAATCTACCAAAATTCAACTTTGGAACTAGCACCATAAAGTAGTTCTGAAGTCATCTAGAAAATGGAACCTTTCAAGACCTATTTGGTGACCAACTTTCTGCAAAAAGTAACTTGAACACAGAGGTCCCACAGGGATTAGTGTTTAGACATTAACTATTCTGATTATTTATTAATGATCTAACACAGAAGTTACCAACATTGGATTTGACCTTATAAACTGACAGTGTACTACTACTTAAATCCGCTTCCTTACCTACAAAGCCAACTCCAGCAATCTGTCTCATCTCTCTGCATCTGGGCTGAAGCTAACAACCTTCTCATTAATCACAAAAAAAAATAATGTGATGCTTTTTGTCTCCCCAGAAAAGCGACGTCTTTGCTTCATAATAGATAACCATTGTAAAAGTATTTCCAGTCTTTCCGAATACAAATGCCTAGGCATTACTATAGACCCTGCCTTCTCTGTCAAAAGTCATGCACTCAGTGTAGTTAATAAAGTCCTTTACAACTAAAATTAAACTAGAATATTGAACCTTCTCTGTCCAGCAGCACATATTTCCCTAGCTAAAATTATTCTTCCAAAACTTGAATATATGCATGCATTGTTAGTCTCACCCCTCCCAATACCGACATAATTTAGTCCACTGAAAATAACATTTGTAGATTCCACCCACTAGCAGACCAGTGCATCCACCACTGCTGTCTTCTGAAAAAGGTCAATCTGTTTCCTGTAACAGAAATATCTACTTGCCTAATAGGTACAATATTATACAAAGTTTATTGTCCTTCCTTGGAGAGCTCCCTTTCAAGCAACATTCATAACACTTTCAGCAACAGTCAGGAAAAGGTAATCTCATTGAGCAGACCCCCTTCAAAGGCTGTCATTGCAGAACACACATTCTTCAGCCATGGCACTACCATATAGAACAACCTACCACAAGAAATAAAAGGCCGGGGACCTCTCCAAGGGTTCAGGTCATCCCTGACAGATCATTTACATAGTGAACCAGCCTGTAAGTGCTTTAGGGATAATGTGTAATATGGTACCCCCTTCCCAAAAACATATTACAACCCAACACTTATCCTACTAAGTTAGCAATAATTGAAGCTGCTAAATACCTAGACCTGCTAGAATACATTTTGTATAGAATACCAAGTTCTAGTTCTAGTATTGTAGTCAATGTTACTTCCCCAAATGTCATAACCTCTTTAGTTAATTCAGCTTAGTCTGCATAAAGATCTGTTATTTATTTGCCATGTCTATGTCTATTTAGGATTATTTGTTCAAGCAAATCTGTGTACATTTTGACACTTTCCTAAGATTTTAACAATAATGCTTTGCCCAAGTTATTGTTCTCAGCCACATTTCACAACATTTTAAGCCTTATGATTTAATTTATGCAACTGTAAAACAAATGGCGTGCTAAACTTAATGTATAATTTATGAAATGGTAAAATGAAGTTCATATTGACTTTCATATTATATATCCTAAGCAGTTGTAAAGTTAACTGTAATATTTGAAAGCTCTGTATTTTTGCCCCTAATGGACCCAGGTTGTCACTGAAAAGGTTCCTTGGACTAGCTCACCTACCCAGTCAACAAACAAAGAAAAATTAGTAAACAAGCAGTATGAGAATTAAGTCAGAAAAGGATTCCAACCATTCAGAACAGGTGCAGGAAGATATTGGAAGTCCATGAAGGAAGAGGGGGGGGGGTGATACGAGATGAGCATGTATAATAAGAGTTTACAGTTTCTTGCTCGTTTACTTTCCAGTATCCCCACAACCATCAAGATCATTGCCATTGACTCATTTGTCCCACTCTTCCTAGCATACAAGGACATTGGGCATGGGAGGTGAGAATTAGAGACTGCAATGATCCTGAAGAGTTTTACCAGACTTCTTTTTCAAATGAGCTTACGTCAGAGTAACATTGTCTGTCTGGTCCAAAAAATGGTGGTGTGTGTAGAGTACTTAACTTGTCAAGGTAGAGTGATAATATTTTACTTCTATTTTAGCATATTTTGACAAAACTTAAACTAATAGTTATCAGTCTGTTTTTAATGTACAGTAGCAGCATATATTGCTGATGTCCAATTCAAAATGATCTTAAATCTTAAGAGGTCACCAGATCAGAGAGGGATAGGTGTGAGGTGGTAGGTGAGGAATCAGTTTTGGGGGCCAATCAAATGAGGCTCACCAATTGCAAAGACCAGCCCTGTTCAGTGTGTTGACCACTTCAGCTGCAGTGCTTACTTATGGTGCAAGCACAGAGAGCTGACAGTTCTTAAGTGCACATTGCCAGTTAATATTATTCAGGAAAATAAAACAAACTTTACTAGTATCGGGCATTTGAAAGTTTGTTTCACAAAGACTTCCACTGGTGGAACATAGTCTTTTTACTCTTCTACTTGAAAATATAAAGCCATTGCAAGTAAAATCCTTTACTGTCAACTTTGTCTGGTCAGGCAACTTTGGGTCTCAGCTACCAAAACTTCCACTGGCAAAATTAAATTTCTTCAAGGACTCCCATGTCAGAGCTGATTTGATCCAGCCTCAGTTTTTCTTCTTTAAGTAAGTGCTCCAGACTCCTCTGGATTCTGGATGAGACTGGCCCCAATTCCAAATGACTTTATCAGTGCAAGTGACCACTGACACTGAGAGCAGGTCTTTTGGACTCTGGCCTCCGGTGTAAGCCTGTTTATAGGGCTCCCTGTTGTAGAAGGAAATGGCAGTTCACAAAAATCACAAAAACTGATGGGCCAAAAAAGAGCCATACTAACGATAGAGTGGACTGTTGAGGATAAGAAAGAAATTATGTATTGTTATTATGCAAGAAGCCCAGAATCTCCAGACAGATGTATGAAAAGATTGAAAGAAATTAGAGGGACAAAAGTGCTTCCACAAGAAAAACTGTCAGAAGCTTCAAATGCAAATTTGTGTTCATTAATACAATAGATTCATGAAAAGCACTATATAGACCAAGAAGCCTTGGGCCATTTGGAAAAAGAAGTGACCAAGGAAGTGCAAAAATATAAAGAACAAAATCTAGAGACTTTTGAAAGATATAAAAAATATCAACATGGGAAAGAGAGATCTGATATGGTGCAAGATTTATGCAAAGGAGAAAGCCAAATTAATCAACACAAATAAAGCAAGCCCCAAAGATCTTTGAAGAGAAATACAGGCAAAGGCATACAGATATGGAAAATTTCACAATAAAAAAAATAAGATCACAAAGAGGGAACATAAAACAGAGGATTAGTAAAGCAGAAGTTAAAAAAAATAGAAGTTGAAGTTATGGAATACTTGCAAAGTGGAGGATTAGTGTAGAAAGTGTAACACAGGGTGTATCACAGCATGATGGGACGATTCCCCAAAGTAAGGAGAAACAGGAGGAGCAGGCGACATCTGAAGGAGAAGTATGGACATGGGAAAGAAAGAGATTTAATATGGTGCAAAATTTATGCAAAGGAGAAAGCAAAACTAATCAGTACAAAAAGAGCAGCACCAAAGATATTTGAAGAGAAATACAGGCAAAGGCATCCGGACATGGGATATTTTACAATACAAAAAAGTAAGAAAACAAGAGGAAAAGTAGAAAAGATTTTTCTCAATGGAGAAGTTTAAAGTAATAGAAACCGAAGTTATGGATTACCTGCAAAGTGAAGGATTTAGTGCAGAAACTCTAACTCAAATAACAGCAGAGCAGGATAGAGCAATGGATCCCCAAACTGAAGAGAAACCAGTGGAGCTGGAAACATCTGATCAGTTGCCATATGAAGATACTTTGGGGCCTTTCATAGGAAACCAGTACAAAACTTCAGTTGGAGTTGCACAGCAAGAGAAGGAACAGGAAACTGTTGCAACTTTGACACAGTCAGTGTTGTGAAGTGCTAGACAGTGAGCTCCCATATGAAAGCAGTGGATGACACGGGATGAAACTGAAGAGAATGAGGTACAGGAAGATGTTCTGGAACTTTCTGTTGAATGCCCACAAGAAATGGAGAACAAAGAATGTCCTCAGTTTAGAAGAAGATGATGTAAGAGAAGAGTTGTTTAATTTAATAGAAATGGGCAGACATGTTAAGATCAATGAAAAACATAGACTACAAAAAGTTAATAAAACCCAAAAGGTTAGAAGTGTGATAAAACAAATGAACAATGTAATTAGGACTGTCCATAGAGATTCAGGAATTGTAACAGAAGTAAATAGGATATATTACCACGCAGCTAAATTAATAATAAAGTCTTACCACAAAAACATGGGCTAGTAAGGGAAAGGAAGAGAAGAAATTGAATGCCATCATGGAAGTATCGAATAGAGAAAACAATAAAGCAATGAAGCTAAGATGTGTCACTGTTAGAAGAGTATAAAAGATGGAACAGATCAGCACAAATACTCAGAAAGATAGATGTGATAAAAGCAATGTGCAGTATTAGAACAGACCAGGCTTTATCACTCAGTTTCACAAATAAACTAAAAATATCAGCACAGGAAGCAAAACTTAGAAGATATGCAGATGAGCATAAAGGAAAAGTACAAAATAAGCAACTTCTTGATGCCCCAAAAACGTTTTGTAGAGAACTGGGAAACCAGGCAAAAGGAACTGAAACACCACAACCAAAAAAAAAGAAGAAATATATACATTTTGGAGAAATATCTACAAAGATCCTGTGAAACATAACAAAGATGCTAAGTGGATAGAAGTAAAAGAAAGAATAAGAAGTTCAAATGTATAGAATATGAAATGGGATGAAGTAATGGCCAGAGAAAGACTGAAACGAAGCTAAGAAAAGCTCCTTAATGGAAAACCCCAGGCACTGATGCAGTACCTAACTTCGGACTAAAAGTATTAACTTCTTTAAATGAAGATTTTGCCATGAGTAAGAACTATTTCTATGCGCACCCTGAACAGACACCAGCCTGGTTAACAACCTGGAAAACAATACTACTTAAGAGCGAACCTGCAAGCTATCCTAAGAACTGTAGACCAATAACTTGCCTTCTGATGTATAAACTATACACTGGAATTGATGCCGACAGAGTTTATAGTCATAGAAGAAAACTCAGTCATGGCACTAGAACAAAAGGGTAATAAAAGAAACTTGTATGGAACAAAGGATCATTTGCTGTTAGTCATAATGGAGAACTTTAAAAAGGGGAAGAATCTAAGAATGGCATGAATAGACTACAAAAAAAGCATTTGAGAGTATCCCACATTCACGGATAAGAGTGCTTAAATGTATAAGATTCACCCTACACTGATCAATTACATTACAGTGACCATGAAACAGTGGAAAACTACTTTGCAATTAAGCCATAATAAAGGGCAAATTATTATTCCAGGAATACAAATTCAAAGGGGAATATTCCATGGTGACTCTGTCACCACTGCTCTTTTATCTTGCCCTTAACCTATTACTTAACAGATTAGGTCATGGCTACAATTTGCTCCCAGAAAACAACAAAATGATGTCTCATCTTCTTTTTTGTAGATGATTTAAAACTGTATAGCTCATCAGATGAGGAACTTAAACCACATCTGCAAGTGATCAAAACTTTTTCAGATATAAGAATGTGATTTGGTCTTGATAAATGTGCAAAAGCAACCTTTACAGCAGGAAAGCTTCAGCATTAAGAAAATATCAGTTTGGGACAGGAATGTGATATAAAAGAACCTGAGCAAGAGGAAGTGTATAAATATTTGGGAACTGATGAAGGATCAAAAATAAAACGTGAACAAATATGAATAAAAGTAAGGAATATTTTAGAATTTTTTTAGAAGACTAAAATTAATATTGAAAACAGCACTGACATCTAGGAACGAAGTCCAAGCTGTCAACCAATTTGCTGTTCCTGTCTTAATTTACAGTTTTGGAGTGATTGACCTCAAAAGGTGTTGGATGGGTTGGACAGGAAAATGAGATGCTTGTGGCTGACACTGTTTCTGCCATGCGGCTAGGTGACACTGGTTCTGCTGTTCAGCTGAGTGACTCTAATTCTGCCATGCTGCTGGCTAACACCATTACTTCTCTACTGCTTGCTGACACTATTTTCTGCCCTGCTGCTGGATGACACTACTTCTGCCATACTGCAATTTCACTGGCCTTAAAAAGGCAGCAGCAGAACATCAGATACCTATTACCTGGGCTGGGGGTATGTTGCTTTAGTGGACCAAGTCCCTGTTATGCTTCCATATGTTTCCTCATTCAAAAAGGTCTTGTTCATCTCCAGATACTCCACTTAATACTGATGTCCTTCATGGATGCATCTGCAGTCATAACAAGTGGGTTGTCCTGTCGTCAGGCAGCCCTGCAGTCGGCCGGATTCCAAAGTCCGGGTCCGGCTTCGGCTGATGTCGCACTCCACCCGACGTCATCTCTGTTGGTCTTCGGGTATAAAAGCATCAGCCGACGTCATTTTCCTCAGTCTTTCTTGCCGCGTGGCGCCCGAAGCAGAAGCTGTTCGCAAGTGCCGGTCGGTCGGATCCAGAGATTACTTCTACCGAATACTACTTCGAAGACTTCTAAAGCTAAGTACCCGTTGGGGACTCTTTCTTGCCTCAGCCGATGTCAGAAAAGTTAACAATTGTTTAACCTGTGGGAAACAAATACCTCATAAAGATTTCCACTCTTACTGTCTGCCTTGTTTAGGCCCAGCCCACGACGTAGCAGCCTGTTCGCCTGTGCCTCTTTCAACCGACGACGCTTAGGCGCCGGTCGGAGTTTGCAGAACAGTTTTCGGTTCTGATTTTGCGTACATTATGCCGCCGGATCCTCCGACTACCCAATCTACCAAAAACGCAAAGATAAAGACCGACACTCGCGGTCCGCGGTTTCGGCCGAAACCACGGTAAAGCAAACATGAGTGTCTCGGTTTCGGCCGAAACCGAGAAAACTGATCAAAGTACAGCTGAACCTATTCTTACAACTGAGGCCCCTGCTACAACTCTTGAATCGACCTCAGAAATTTTACCCACTACGGTGGTTGACTTATCAGACACCATCCCCTTGGATGTCTCTACCCCAGCACGTGGTGCTGCTAGGCCTCCAGCAGCCATGTCCATTAAGGCCTTCGCCAGGGCTAAAGCAGCCAAGACTACTAAAACAGTGCCTGTTAAACCCCCCACTTCCAGGCCCTCTTCTAGTTCTCAAATGCTTTCTTTGGCAGAAGATTTAATTTCTTTAATTAGAGGATCTCAATCTCACCCAGACAGGGCCTCTCAGCCCCCAGAGAAGAGACCTAGGGCAGAGCCCCCTGAGCCAGTGTCTTCTGATGATTCTGCTGATGAATCAGACATAACTGACCAGCCAGAGGCTCCCTTCTCCAATTTTGAAGATTCTGATGCTGAAGAATCCATTCCAGCTGCTTCCCCACCAGAAGAATTCTCCTTTGGGGAAACCTTGCACGCCATGCGAGAACAGTTCCAATGGCAGCAACAGGATTTTTCAGACTCCAGAAAAAGACTTAGGACCTTTCTGCACCTCCCACAGCACAGGCCCTTAGCTATACCTCCTGTTCTCTCTGTGGTGGATGATGCTTTCAATGATGTTTGCTCCGCTCCAGATTCTTTACCCCCAGCCCCTGCCAAACCAGACAGATTTTACAGGGTGCCAGATACTCATCACCACCTTTACAAGGCCCCACTTGCAGACCCAGAAATTATATCCCAGGGTCCCAAGGCAGTAGCCGCGACCACAGCTAAAAACCCTATTCCTTCTGAAAGGGAAGCAAGGTCATTAGACAGATGGGGTAAAAAGGTCTACACTTCAGCTACTCTCTCAGCTAGAGCTTTAAACTGTCAGTTTCACATGATACAATACCAAGAGTTTATGCTTGATCAGTTAACTAAAAAACTAACCACTGATGAATCTCTTGATAAGAAATATGTATTAGAGATGGTAAATAACATACAACAGGTTAGCAACCATTCCTTAAAATGTGGCTATGATGCACTGGAGGCTTCATTTAGATCAGCCATGACAGGCACAGTGATAAGAAGGCATGCATGGCTAAAGGAACAAGCCTTACCGGATCATGTTAACGCTAAGTTGCTAGATGCTCCTATGGACAAGACAAGTTTGTTTGGTACACCTGCCCAGCAGGTTATGAAGAAAATGGAAGAAAAGGCAAAATCTGTTCAAACTGTTAAAGATTTCTTGCAGGTTCAACCCCCAAGGTTTAGCAGGAACTGGCCTGCCAAAAATTGGTCCTTTCCTGACACCACAAAATTTCAAAGGGGCAGGAATAGACGTTCCAGAGGCAGAAACCAATCCAGAGGAGGTGCCTACAGAGGACGACAGTGGCAAGGTAACAACAGAGGCACAGACACAGCCACTGCCACTACATCAGCACAACCACAGTGACTTAATCCTAAATCCGCCTACCAGGGAACAAATAGCAGCTCCTCTAGGCGGAAAGTTAACCTTATTTTCAAAGAACTGGCACTACATAACAAAAGACAAGTGGATTTTACAAACCATAGATCAAGGTTACCGGTTTCACTTCCACACTTTACCAGTCAAAAGAGGAATGCCAAATCTACCTCCAAATCAAAAAACAGAGGCTCTACGCCAGATAATGGAGTTAGCAAACATGAAAGCTGTGGAAAGAGTGCCAACAGCAGAACAAGGAAAGGGGTTCTATTCCAGACTATTCCTAGTTCCAAGAAAGGAAAAAAGTTGGAGACCAATTCTCGACCTGTCCACCTTAAATACATACATCATTGTCCCAAAATTCAAAATGCTGACCCTACAGCAACTTCTTCCCATGCTGGGCAAGGAGTCTTGGCTGGTAACTCTAGATCTCAAGGAGGCATACCTGCACGTCCCCATTCGACCAATCTGCAGAAGATACCTCAGTTTTCTTGCAGGATCAGAGCACTATCAATTCTCAGCATTGCCCTTTGGCTTATATACTGCCCAGAGTATTCACAAAATGCCTGGCATCAGTAATCGCCCATTGCAGACTACAGGGAATTCAAATTTACCCATACCTGGACGACTGCCTGCTACAAGGGGACAACAAAAGCAAGCTGACAACAGATTTACAAAGGGTCATTTACTTGCTACAAGGACTGGGATACACAGTCAATTTACAAAAGTCAAGGCTGATACCATCCCAAACAAGGACATTCTTGGGCGGAATTGGACACAGTACAACAAATGGCATTCCTGACTACAGAAAACAAAAGAACTTCCTCTTTACTTCTTGGCACTAACAAAACTGAACAAGTTAACAGCAAGAAAAGTTCTGCAGGCCTTGGGCTTCATGGCATCATGCATAATCTTGGTCCCATTTGCCAGACTACATATGAGGAAACTACAGTGGTACCTAAAGAATTTATGGTCCCAACACAGACACAGTCTAGAAACAGAAATCCCACTAATTCCATGCTTAAAACAGGAGTTCCTATGGTGGGCTCAGGCATGCCAGTCAAACCCAGGCCTACCCTTTCGCAGATGTCAACCAAGCCAGACCATCACAACAGACGCTTCAGACCTAGGATGGGGGCCCACATGCTGGACAAATGCGTGCAAGGATTGTGGACACAGGATCAACTTCACCTGCACATCAATCTAAAAGAAATGCTGGCAGTAAAACTGGCAATCCAAAAGTTCAAACCATTTCTCAAAGAGGGCCAGTTGATGATAAGGACAGACAACACCACAGTCATGTGGTACATCAACAAACAGGGAGGCACTCATTCATACCCCCTATGCAGAATGACCTTGGAGCTGTGGACCCTGGCACTCAGCTACAACATTCAGTTACAGGCAATATTTGTACCGGGGAAAAACAATACTCTAGCAGACATATTAAGCAGAACCACTTCGGATGCCCACGAATGGAAGCTGCACCCGGACATCTTCAAGACCATCTCAAAGAAATGGGGAATGCCACAGATAGACCTATTCGCATCACCTCTCAATCACCAGCTCAAAAATTCTGCACAAGGACATTCCACCCACTAGCATGGAAAGTGGACTCACTCTCCTTCAACTGGAAAGGCCTAACAGCATATGCATTCCCACCTCTTCCTTTGATACACAAGGTACTACTAAAAATCAAGGAAGAACGTCCAAGGATAATCCTGATAGCTCCAAACTGGCCAAGACAACACTGGTACCCACTACTGAAGAGCATGTCTCGGAACAATATGTGGCCAATACCCTGATGCCTTTGATGTTAACTCAGAACAACTACAGCATCATACATCCAAACCTAAAAACGCTGCAACTGACTGCATGGAACATCACATAGCAGCAGCTAATCCAGAACTTTCCCA
The DNA here is from genome assembly GCF_019279795.1 of Protopterus annectens. Taxonomy (NCBI): domain Eukaryota; kingdom Metazoa; phylum Chordata; order Ceratodontiformes; family Protopteridae; genus Protopterus; species Protopterus annectens. The sequence goes on along the minus strand of NC_056737.1, from coordinate 781,985,602 downwards.
AAGAGTTAAAGACATTATTCTTGAAGCACGCAGACCTTCAACAAGAAGGAACTATGCTGGAAAATGGAAAAGGTTTGTCATTTGGAGTACGGAAAGAGGAAAAGATGTGTCAAACATAGATATGCCTAACATTCTGGAGTATCTGGCCGAACTTCTTCATTCAGGCCTGTCCTACTCCTCCATCAAGATACATGCATCAGCTATTTCAGCAGAATACAGCTTTGATCCACCTGTTTTTTCGCACCCTTTGCTCAGGCAGTTCCTCACAGGAATCAAGAATGTAAAACCTCCAAGGAAACCACCATTACCAGCTTGGGATTTAAACTTTGTGCTAGAAAAGTTGACACTATCACCCTTTGAACCAGCAGCAACAGCAGACCTACAACACCTGTCATGGAAAACTGCTTTCCTACTGGCAATTACTTCAGCAAGGAGGGTTTCAGAACTACAGGCCTTAATGGCAGTGCAACCCTTCCTAATCTTCCACCAAGATAGAGTGTCCATGAGGACTAATCCTACATTTATGCCCAAGGTGGTATCCAGAGTGTCTTTAAACCAGGCAATCCACCTACCTACCTTCTTTCCCAACCCACAAAACAGAGGGGAAAGAATACTGCATACCTTGGATGTACATAGACAGCTACGCTACTACTTGGACAGAACAAAAATAGCAGAAAGACTGACCAACTTTTGTAGCCTATGCAACAGGAAGGGAAGGAAAAGCTATTTCCAAACAGACAATCTCCAAATGGATAGGAAATTGCATACGATACTGTTACTCCTTCCATGGAAAACCAATTCCACAGAACATAAGACCTCATTCTACAAGGGCAACAGCCACTACCACAGCCTTCTTACGAGGAGTGGCAACCAAAGACATTATTGAGGCGGCTACTTGGACCTCCGTGCATACATTTGCCAAGCATTATAATTTGCCTCTATATTCCAGATCCCGAGCAGGGTTTGCCACTGCTGTACTGCAAGGGATCCTAAACACACCATAATCTACTTTTATCCTCCTCCCCTAGTTGGCTATGGTATTCTACCCACTTGTTATGACTGCAGATGCATCCATGAAGGACATAGTACAGTTTTGTACCTACCATAAATGTAGATGTCCGAACTGGATAGCATCTGCAGTCAGGATTACCCTCCCTCCTTCCCCTCTGTGGTACTCCTAGGGTGTTTACCCTCCTAATAGCTAGCTGTTGGGGGGGGAGTCTTTTATGGTGTATTTGTTTGTATATATGTACATACATGCTTATTGTTGTGTTTACCTCTATCTATTTGGAAACATTGGCATCTATCCAAATTTTAGCCTGCAAGAGGGCTACTGGCATCTGGGGCAAGAAACACTGAGGAAAATGGCGTCGGCTGATGCTTTTATACCCGAAGACCAACAGAGATGACGGGTGGAGTGCGACATCAGCCGAAGCCGGACCCGGACTTTGGAATCCGGCCGACTGCAGGGCTGCCTGACGACAGGACAACCCACTTGTTATGACTGCAGATGCTATCCAGTTCGGACATCTACATTTATGGTAGGTACAAAACTGTACTTTCTCCATGCTGGCTTGTTGGGTATCTCTGCCTATGCCTACTGTCACTAACTGTTAGGCATTTCCCAGTGGCGATGTCCCACTGTGTTATTGTGTGTGTGTGTATTTTGTATGTGTGTATATTTTATATATGTGTGTGTGTGTGTGTGTGTGTGTGTGTATGTATATGTGTGTGTGTGTATGTGTGTGTATATATATATATATATATATATATATATATATATATATATATATATATATATAAAATGTATATATATATATATATATATATATATTATATGCATATATATATGTATATATATATATATATATATATACATATATATATATATATATATATATATATATTATGTATTATGTATTCTGCTGTCTCTGTGTAATCTGTTTGCCAAAGCATTGAACACTTTTTTTGGTTTTGCATTTTACTATTTCACCATTATTTAGTTCATTGGATTTATAAATTGATGGCTTTCAGCTATTTTTACTGTACTACTGTTATAAACTGTGTTTGTTGTACTTACATTTTTCCATATTTGTATAGCAGCTGTACTTAACCTGTTTGCCACAGCAATATGCATATTTTTTGCATTTTAGTATTTCACAATTACTTTTTTGTTCATTAGTTTTGCAGGTAATTTTCATCCGTTTACTGTGCTGCTAACCTGCACACTCTACCAGCAATATTGCAATCATATCCCTTGGTGTTATCCCCATTGCATAATGCTTTTTCTGGAGCCACTGTTTTACATCACTTTAGTGATTGCCCTTCCAGGGCTTGTCTTAGTCTACCACATCATATTGGTTGTTGTACTTCTGTTCTGTTCTCTTTTTCACATTGTTTTAATTGTGTTACTTTGTTCTTTTCTTTTTCTACCTTTATTTATTTTTTCATGCAGCATCGCCTGTGTTGCAGGCACCAGTGACACAGAGGCCACCATACACTGCACTGGCCAGTATGCCAATTGCTGGGTTCCCAGCAGTTCCCACAGCTGCATTTTTGCAAGGTGATGAAGGTTCCCCTGTGGCAGGCTACCTAGCTGGCTCACTTGTGGCCTCCATTGCTGCTTTTCTGGTCGTGGCATAGGCTACTCATGAGAGAGTAGCAAGAAAGTGCCCTTCTTGGTCACCCAGCATGAAGTTTGGCGGGTGGTAAGGACTGTGGTAAACCAGTGGCTCCATGCCTGTATTGGCAACTAGTGTCTGCTTCTGTAATGGATAGAGGTTCATAGCTGTCTGTCGAGATCATTGGGTCATTTGTTGTAGTGCCCCTGATGTCAGCCATTGAGATGACGGACGGTAGATTCTCTTTTGGACTGGCCGAACAGGCTGATCTTCTCTACCCTCTTCCCCTCCATGGGGTTCCCCCTCCTTGTGTGTCATTCCCCATCTTTGTAGTCCAGTCGTCTCCATCCTTAGTTATCCACACTCTTATCTCCAATGTGCCATCTTCTATGTCAGTACCCCCCCATAAGTCTTTGTATGTTTTCTTATGCTGTCACTATATTGTCTTTCCTACCCACAACTTTATTATGCTTTACTTCCCCTCTACACTTCTTATAAAAATAAAAAGCAAAAAAGAGCACCTGTCCCAATAAATTATGCCCTTCCTGTCCCACCACCATACCTTTCTTTCCTTTCTGTCAGATTTCTTTATATCATCTGTTTGCTCTTCTTCCTTTCTGATTATACTATCATCCTTTTTCCTTACCACTTATAAAGTTAGTTCGTACTACAGTGTGTCACATTTGTATGAATTCCCAGATCATGTTTCATGTGTGCAGTGCTTTGATACACATGTGAACGTGCATAGTGCTGCGCACATACCTCTCAGTTGTCCAGATTGTCAGAGACCATACAGATTTTTGTCTTATATTCTTGGTCTGTTCGTCATAAAATTTGTATTTTCGGGACAAATCATTGAGGACTGAAGACAATAAATAATGACAGCCATTTGAGTTTCAGACTTCATATCCTTCAAATAATGCATACTAATGTAAAACCTGTTTTTCTAGCACATTTCTAAGCTTACAAGACCAATATTTAAAATCTGTCACTATTTTTAGCCCCCCTCCAATTATTTATGCCTTTGCCTTGATTTCTTGTGCTTAAGAGGTTGAGAGGTATGGTTGGGCACACTACCTGCATGCCTGTGTTTGGGGTTGTATGACCATGCATAGCATGGTGCATTCACCTGCATGGCAACTGCCATTTTCGCAAGTGTGAGATATCACTTTATGAGACCATGCTCTTTATCACAGGACAGTCACTTCCTGAATGCTCCCCCCACCAAGCCCTGTGCATTCACAGTCTTTCTGATAAAATCATAATCTTAATCTTGTTACTAATTTTGCAAGACTTTGAGTGTGAAAGAATGTAGGTTTGGTGGCGATCAATTTATCTCTTACTTTGTTGATTTCTTAGTGACCAAAAGTGCTATTGTAAAAAACAGTACTTTCCATCATATTTCTTATGAAGAACTCAGTAGAAAAAAGCATCTTTGATTTGTGGTAACTCAAGCCACAAATACTGCATACAAAGTGTGATTTATTGCTTTTGAGCTGCAGTATTTTTTATGTACACTTCAGTATTTTTGATATATTACAACATTATCTTGACACATTTTAGCAGGTACCAAATAGCAGTCTTAAGACATGCACATAATGTGTTTGTTTTGTTGAAAGTTAGCCGCCAGATTAAGCAGAACAGAATCTTCAGAATGATTTGTAAAGGTATTCTTATAAGGAGAAACCTATTAGATACGTGTACAAATTATGCTAATAATGGATTTATCTGATGTCAATTTTCATCTATTCATCTATTCTTGACTGATAGGTTTCAGTTCCAAGCCTCAGAACTGATCCGGCTGTTGTATAGCTCGTGTCAGCCAAAAAAAAAAATCTCTCGAGCTGCAAGTCTACCCATAATCCCCCTCTCCAGATTACCCCATATCTCATTTGCCACTCTTGCAAATCAGACATATCAGCCAGACATCTCTTGTAGCTAAGTATTTCTAAACTTCTCATAGCTATTTCTAACTGATTTAGAGTTAATTTTCTAACTCTTGCTTCATAGTTTCTCTTGTTGAGTGTTTGGTCTACCTTTGAGTGTGTTTTTTCCTTTGTACCATTGGTAATTTCTTTCCCCCTACTATCGCTGGTAGTTCCTTTCTATTTTTACCCTTATGGTCACTTCTCTACCATTGTTGGTAGACTTTCCTTAGTGTGTGTGTGTGTCTGTCTGTGAGAGTTAGTAGATATGGCAGAAAAGCCAAAATCTTCAAATACAGGTTTCAAACAATGTACTAAGTGCGGCAGAAAAATGCCAAACTCAGACAGTCATGACAAATGTGTTTATTGCTTGGGTGTGCCTCAGTTGATTGTACCATTTGCCAGGGTTTTAGAAGTAGAACCCTGGATGAGAATAAATTGATCCTCAAAGGGCTCTTTAAGGCCCCTTTCAAGGAAGCCTTGTCCAAGTCCGACCAGTCTCCGCCAGCCTGTGGCTCTAAGTCTTCTCACTCTGTGCCATCATCCCCTTTGGCACCAACAGTTAAAAACACAAATATGCGTCTCGAGGCTCTTTCTCAGAGCTGAAATCCAAGGTTCTAAATCTGTCAGAATTGTCAAAGCCTCCGGTACCGAAGAATTCTTTGATATGTTCTACACCGGTTACATCTACAGTTAAGAGCCCTAGTTCTATGGCTCTAATCATCTCTACGGCTCCAATTTCGGTGCCAGCTGTTTTTCCCATGGTGCAACAGATGGTACCAAAACAAACCATAAATGTTAAGTTAATAATAACAAATAACACCCACGGAAGATAAGTGACAGCAAACAGACTGTAAACCAGAAGGAGAATAAAAATAAATAAATAAACAAACCAAAGTCTGTTTGCAGTCACACCAAGCAGTACTTCGTTGTTAAAAAGTCACGTATTTTCAGACCAAGTTCCGTAGTACTTTCAAATTGATAATTCCAAAAAAGTACAAGTTATAAGAGAATAATGTCCAACCTCTTGTTCAAGCTGTAAAAATTTATTAGGACAATCGGTAAGCGCTTTCGCTGAAGAGCTTTATCAAACCTATAACACTCCATCCCAACAGATACTTATATATGCATTAAAAACACAAATAAATCAATTAATCAATTAGGTTCTTAAAGATAAAAACATTCATTCAGACCTTGGTATAAAAAACTATCATATAAAAAACCGTAACATCTATCTGCAAGCTCATGTGTTAAAACTGATAGATTGTATAAAAAGCAAAAACAAATACATACTCTTATATAAACTGTTATATGTAAAAAATGATATAATAGTAGCAGAAATAAAATAAAACTGTTAGCATAAAAAACAGTAAAAGCTTATAATGTATGTACACCTTGAAAAAATTTCTTTATTTAATTCTATGTCTCCTATTTCTTAAGGCTGGTTTTAGGGGAACCCTATCGTTCAGACCTGGGAGGATATGAGCTTTTGTCTTTATAATCCATTCTGTTTCAGTTTGTTCAGTAAAATTCCTAATTTCACCCCCTCTAATATTTGGTACATTAACCTGTAATACTGAAAACAAAAATGTGTGGGTATTATCATTTTGCATGACATGTTTGGACAATGCATTCACTTCTGACTTAATACGAATCTGGTATAAGTGTTCCCTTATCCTTTCTTTTAACATCCTATCTGTCTTGCCTACATAGAAAGAAAAGCAGGCTGTACAGTTAGCAATATAAACCACGTGCCTGGTATCACAAGTGGCATTAACTTTAATCGGAAACAATTCTCTAGTTGTAGGATGCACAAAGACACCAATGTTACTAATGAACCTACAAAAGTTACATTTAGTACAAGGATGAGTGCCATATAGGTCTGTAGTTCCTAAATTTTGTTTGTAATCTGTGCAGCATAGCATTCTATGTAGGTTCTTCTTATTCTTATAGGTAAACTGTGGTCTTTCACCCGCATATCTTTTAACCTCTGGGTCTAACGTGAGTAGATCCCAATGTTTAACTATGACGTCTTTAATGAATCGCACATCCTGTGTATAATAAAGTGAGTATCTTTGTTGGTTCTTGCCAATATCCAAGTTTTCATTATTGTTAGCTCTATACATCTGTAAACCAGTATCTGAAAATATTGGACAGGCCCAATCATGCCTTATACTTTTAACTTGGGCAAATGTTTTCTCTATTTCTGTAGGTTTGTATTTTCTATCACAAAATCTGTCCCCTAGGTCATTAAGTTCTTGTTCAAAGTCATCAGGGCATGGGTTCAACCTAGATACCCTGATTCCTTGTCCCTTAAGGACATTAGTGAAAACATGATTTGGGTGCATGCTCTGTCTGTGTAGGAGTGTGTTCTTATGACAAAGCTTTCGGTGTACCCCTGTATTAAACTCACCATTTGGTAAACGCCAAAGGTTCACATCTAAAAAAGATATGTTCTGTGTTGAATAGTTCATAGTGAACTTTAGAAAGGAAACTAGCCCATTCACTTGTTCCTCAAAAATGTTTAGCTCATCCAAACTACCATCCCAAAGAAAAAACAGGTCGTCCACAAAGCGTCTGTAAAAACAGACATGCTCTTGGTACAATTTAAGACCAAAAAGTTTTTCTTCCTCCCATGAAGCCATAACTAAGTTGGCGTAGCTATTGGCACAGGAAGTGCCCATAGCCACGCCATCTTTTTGTAGGAAAAAATTATTGTTGAATAAGAATACATTGCTTTCTAAAATTATCTCTAACAATGTGCAAAAGAAATCTATTCTGATGGGTGATAAGTCAGAGTGTGAAGTAAGGTACTTATATATACTCTCTAAACCTTTATCATTGGGAATATTCGTGAATAATGAATTCACATCCATAGTTACAAAGAACAGACTAACATCTCTATCACGTCTTCTAGTAACTTCATAAAAATCTAATAGAAATTCCTTGGAATCTTTGAGTATAAACCTACTATTATTCACAAAGGGTTTTAACATTTTTTCTATATAAAAAGAAATATTTTCAGTAACCCAACCTCGACCAGAAACAATTGGTCTCATTGGAGGGTTATTTGGATTTTTGTGAAATTTAGGAAGTCCTTGAATGACGGGGATGGTAGGTTCTGGTACCAATAGATAATCCAATAACTGGTGATCCCATGTCCCCATTACTACAATCGGAGCGGATCCATAGATCTCATTCCTCTCGGTCCTCCAGGCTATCTGACCATGACTTAGAGAGGGTGGTCAGAAGGCTCCTTAAGTCGCAGGCACTGGCCAAAATGTTGACTAGCCCTTCTCAACAGACTGTGGCTATCCCTGTTTCTTCAACAGTTCCTCCTCCGACTCTACTGCCGTGTTCGAAGCCGGAGCTGGGCTCGAATCGTCGGAACGTCGGAGCCGATGCCCCACCCTTTGGCTCCTTCATCGGCTCCGATCTCTTCATTGGTTCCGTCCTTGGAGGGATCCGGGCGCAGAGACTCCCTCATCGGCTCTGAGGGGGCGAGTGGCATCGGACCCTTGTCCGATCCCGTTCTCCCTCTCGGGGCCTTGGCGCTGGTGAGCTCGGCCCCAACATCGGCCTCAGAGCCATCCCTCTCAGTGCCGTGAGGAGTTCACATCTCTTCGGAGTGGGGACCCTCTTCTCTACCTGATAGGGGTGCCTTTGAGGTCATGAGGAGCGTGCTGACTCCAGTGTTGGCTCCGCGATCGACCCCTTCAGCTCCTTCCCCCCATGGTGCCTGTGTCGGTCTCTGTCCACCCTCCTGACCCCAAGCATGGAGAACAAGCACTCCAGGTAGCTCCATTGGGTGTATTTCCTCTTCCGAGGCCTCCCCTGATCTCTCAGAGGAGCCCCCTGGGAAGAGAAAATGTAAGAGGAAGCATGTTGACTCCCCCGAGTCAGTCACCTCTGACACCGATTTGGAGGATTCGGAAGGGTCCCCCTCTGAGGATGTCTCCTTTTCAGACATCCTTGAGATCCTTAAGCAGAGGGGGAACTGGACTTCCCTCAACCCTTCAGAGGACGAGTTGGTGTATCTGGACGCGTTTGGTTCTCACCCTTCCACCTCCTGGATGTCTCCGCCTTTCGATCCGCTCATGGAAGTAGTGGCTTGGAAGGCGTGGACGGCCCCGGACACAGTGGAACCAACTCCCCGCAGGCCCACAAAATTCATTACAACTCCGTCCGACAAACATCTTCTTACAAAGGGTGTCCCTGTTGATGCCATGGTGGTTGCAGCTGTCGCCAAGGAGAAGTTGGCTGACCCTTCAGTGCCTGTCCATCCACCTAATAAAGAATCTAGGACAATGGACAGGTACGGGAAGCGGATGTTCTCTTCAGCGACCTTTTCCATGCGGTCGCTGAACTATCTGTGCCATTTCACCCACCTTCAGAGAGATCTCCTTAAGGAACTGGGTGATACCCTTCAGGATCCATCTGCTGCGGGGTCTCAGGAAAAGATAAACTCCCAGCTGGCGACCCTTAATTCTATAGTCAACTCCTCCATGCAGCTCATTTCTTATGCAGCCGATGGGGTGAGTAGAGCCGCAGGCACAGGCGTGGCTTTGAGAAGACATGCCTGGATGCGGTTATGTAACTTTGCTGACCCCTTTAAGGCATCCTTCACCAATACCCCCTTCGATGGTTCGGCTTTGTTCGGACCACAGGTGAAGGATACCCTTACCAGGTGTGAGCAGGAAGGCAAAACTCTCTCTGCCGTGGGAGTCCGTTTTTCTACTCCTTCTAGACCATATCCTAAAGGTCAGAAGAGTGGGAAAATGTGGTTTCGCAAACCCCAAGGAGTCGTGCCTGACACACGTGGCGAGTTTCCCTCCAGGGGCAGAGGAGGGAACAACAACAGATGCCGCCCGAGGGGCAGAGGGGGTCTGCAAAATCAGGGTAGCAGGGAATCTTTTTCTGACAAACCCGTTCAGCACCCCGAGGGGCTGCCGAACTGTCCACTCTCGGAGGCAGTCTGGGGAAGATTGTCACTGTACCCAGAAGCCTGGCGACTCCTCACACAAGACAAATGGGTACAGTCTATCATATCCGAGGGTTACAAAATCCCCTTTGTCCGCACCCCCATGCAAATAAACAGGTCCCTTCCAGATGTTCCACCTGATCTAAGGGAACAAGCAGTACTAGAAATTTCAAAACTGCTAGAAAAAAGAGCCATACAGCCAGTCCCAGCAGACCAGAAAGGATCCGGGATTTACTCCAAGTTCTTTTTGGTACCAAAGAAAACAGGGGACTGGAGACGCATTTTGGATCTCAGCATGTTAAACAAATCTGTTCAAAGAAAGAAGTTCCGGATGGTCACGCTTCAGTCCATTCTACCCTTTTTGGGTCCGGATATTTGGATGTGCTCCATAGACCTACAGGATGTGTACTACCATATCAGAATGAACAGACGCTCCAGGAGGTTTCTCCGCTTCCGGCTGGGAGCCAGTCACTATCAATTCAGAGCCCTGCCCTTTGGCCTCACCACAGCCCCCAGGGTGTTCACCAAATGCATGGCAGTGGTTACGGCTCACCTAAGATGGCGAGGATTCCAGGTGTTTCCATATCTAGACGACTGGCTCCTAACTGCTTCCACCAGGCATCAGCTAATCCGAGCCAAGGATTATACCATCCAAACTTGCTCAGAGCTAGGTATCTCCATAAACTTCGAAAAGTCTACGTTGTCGCCTTGTCAATCTATAACCTTTATAGGCGCCATGTTAAACACAAAAGAACTGTCGGCAAAACTTCCATTAGAAAGAGTATTAGACATTCGCTGACCATGTTCAAACGTTACTACAATGCAAGAGAATCCAGGCCAGATTTGTACTGAAAACCTTGGGTCTCATGACAGCAGCAATCACATTACTTCCCCTGGCTCATTTTCACATGCGGATTCTTCAATGGATGCTTTTTACCCAATGGTCTTTTCAACAGCTTCCGATGTCTCACAACATAATAATCACCCAATCATGCAAAGACCACCTTTCTTGGTGGATGGTCTCCCCTCAAGTTTTTCAGGGCAGACCGTTTGTAATTCCTTTTCCGGTTGCCACAGTGACAACGGATGCCTCCCTGATCTGGTAGGGGGGGGGGGCATTTTCAGGGCAGGACTGTCCAGGGTACTTGGCAACCCCTAGAGTACCATCTGCACATAAACGTCTTGGAGATGAGAGTGGTACTTTTAGCGTTGCAAGCTCTTCAGGACTTTCTACCTACCGGGACTATTGCAGTTCAGACGGACAATATGTCGGTAGTGTGGTACATCAACAAGCAGGTGGAACCAGGTCCTATCCCTTATGTCGGGAAGCACTCAAACTCTGGCAGTGGGTGATCTCCTCTCAACGGTTTCTGATAGCAACGCACATTCCCGGGAAGTCCAACATCATAGTGGACAGGCTAAGCAGAGCAATCCTTATGTCTCACGAGTGGTCTCTCAATCAGTTGGTAGCGGACAAAATTTTCCGCAGATGGGGTCAACCTTGCTGCTACCTTTTTGCAACCCCTCTCAACAGCAAGTGCAGTGACTTCTTCACTCTCTTCCCCCTCCCAGGCCCATTCCCCCAGAGACGCTCTAGTTCACGATTGGCCCCGGGGTCTGCTCTATGCATTCCCTCCTTTTCCCTTAATTCCAAAACTGATTCAGAAAGCGACCGCTTTGGGATCCAGGATGATCCTCATTGCTCCTTACTGGCCTCGACAAATTTGGTTCCCATTCCTGCATCGTCACCTGCTGGAGCAGCCCTGGAATCTGGACCCAGTGCCAGACCTCTTGATCCATCAGTCGGGCGGGCTGCACCAATCCCTTCACTCTCTCAACCTCACAGCTTGGTTGCTCCACTTCCAACCTTAGCCAGGCTTCCACATGTTTCTCAGCCAGTGCGCGAAATCATACTTTCTTCGCACAAGCCTTCTAGTAGAAAGACTTATGCTAGTAAGTGGAAACGTTTTTCTTTCTGGGCAGAGGCTAGGAAGATAAACCCCTTTACAGCCCCTGTCCATAATGTTTTAGATTTTTTGGTGGAACTTTTTTGAGCAGGTTCCTCAGCTGCCACCATTAGGGTCCAATTGGCTGCTATCGCAAATTTTCACGTTAGCCTGTCAGAGTCCAGTATCATGTCCCACAAACTTTGTAAGGCCTTTCTTAAAGGGACTATGTTACTTAGACCCCCGGTTAAAGTCCCCCCCCCCTCCGTGGGATTTGAACTTGATATTAACTTCATTGATTCTCCCTCCTTTTGAACCTGCAGCTTCTTGTTCCTTAAAGTTATTCTCCTGAAAGACTCTCTTCTTAGTAGCTATCACCTCAGCCAGAAGAGTATCGGAACTTCAAGCCCTTTGTGTTCACCCTCCATATCTTATTTTTCACAAAGATAGAGTTTCACTCAGGACTAATCCTTCCTTTTTGCCCAAAATACCCTCAGAGATGAATCTCAATCAGGCTATTGATCTTCCTGTCTTTTTTTCTAATTATTCAAACAGAGCTGAACAAAAGTTACACTATTTGGACGTTCACAGGCAGTTACGTTTTTATTTGGATAGGACCAAACAGTCAAGAAAATCAGATCAACTCTTCCTGTCCTATGCTGAGGGGAAGCAGGGCCTGCCAGTTTCTGAGGTAACCTTGTCCAGGTGGCTGGCCTCTGTTATTACCTTAATCTACCAACAGAGACACAAAGAACTTCCTTCAAAACCAAAAGCTCATTCCACCAGAGCATTGGCTACGTCAGTAGCTTTTCAGGCTAGACTTCCAATGGAATCTATTTGTGCTGCACCAACATGGGCCACTCCTCTTACCTTCATTTCACATTACAAGTTGGATATGGCCTCCAGGAGTCGAGCTGATTTTGGTTCCACTGTGCTCAAGAGTCTGTTTCAATGAGCCACCCAGGGCTAAGGTGCTAGGGACGCTGTCCCATCCAGCAAGAATGAAGGCAAGATAGACAACTTAACATTAAGAAGTTATGTGCCTACCATAACATTCCATGTTAGTTGTCTTCATCTCGCCTTCTTTCTTGCGTCCCACCCTCCATCCCCCTAGCCTGGTTAGGACCGAGAAGAATTCCTTTTGAAGCCTTCTTCCTACGGTTGACCTTGTTTTTAGGTTACGTCCTCCTCTGTAGCACTGTAGGTAAACCTTTGGTGGGAACTAGTGTGTTTTTTCCATGGTGTTAGCTTTCCAAATGAGATCTGGATATCTGACGCCTAGCATTGTGGAATAAGGGGAGGCCTCGAGCCGGTAAATAGCTCTCGAGCTTTAGAAAAAGGCCAAGTCGGAGCCAAGGATCGGCTCTGAACCCATCCAGCAAGAAAGAAGGTGAGATGAAGACAACTAACATGGAACGTTATGGTAGGTACATAACTTCTTAATTTCAGAACCCAGGTCTGCTTATTCGCCATCAGTAGATCCCTTCCGTGGACAATTGCCTAGTCCATTTATAGAGAGACCCGAGTCTCATTCAGCTTTTTCATTGCGATCCACCAGATGTCTTTTGGAACTGGATGTTGTTAGGTTGGTGGACCAGATCTTGGCAGCCCAGGGTCTTTCCTCCTCTGTTCAGCCCACTCTTCCTTCCAGAGCAGGTGTTTATTCTCCATTGATACCCAATTACTCTCCTCATCTAACCTCAACTCAGGTTTTAGAGCCCTTGGCTCCGACCACCCAGGTTCCTATGACTTCAGCACTAACTGCAGTTTTGTCCTCTATGTTGAGTCTGACTCTGACCTAAATTGCCATCAGCACCATCAGGTCCCCAGGACCACGTATTCAACATCAAGCATGGGGGGTTTGTGTCGGTTCCGAGCATTTTTATGGAGCCATCCATATCCCTTGCAGCGGCAGTGGACCCTTCCTCTGTTACAGTCTATCAGGTGGGGCTCTCGGGGAAGGGTGTGACCCTGGTTCCGAGTTTCAGTCTCTATTCTGGGCTCCATCCCTCCTCGGGGGGGGGGGGTCCTGCAGTTCAGGCTATGGAAAGGGCTTTGTCCACTGCTGCTTCTCGTGTGGCTTCTGGGTTATTGGAGTCTTCCCTTGAGGCCCCAGGTTCTTCAGTTCAGCCACTAACCTTTACCCCAGACAGCATGCATCATGGTCGCAAGACTTTCCTTCTAGAGGTACTCCCTCTTCCGTGTCCTCCTCAGATTTTCCCACTGAAGAGCCCCTGTGGAAGAGATCATGCAAGAGGAAGCACCTCATTTCTCTGGAAGAATCCATCACAGAGGACACGGATTTTGATGAAAGGGAGGGTTCCCCACGATCACCCCCGGAATACTTCTTTTTTGGAAACAATCTGGAGATCCTTTACCAGACTGATGATTGGAAGTGTAAAGACCCATCTTTGGAGGAATCTGTGTACTTGCAGGCTTTTGGTGCATGCCAGTCTACCTCCTGTATGACCCCACCCACTGATGATTTAAGCTAATTGCTCAGTGGACTTGGAAGGCTCCTGATTCTGTGGAACCAGTCCCCATGACTTGACAAGATATTTACTGCTCCAAATGACCAACCCCACTGGTCTAAAGGCTTGGTAGTAGATGCCATAGTTGTTGCAGCAGCCACTAGAAAAGAACTAGCTGAGGAAAGTTCTACTGTCCATCCCCCGAACTGAGAGTCCAGGGTGATGGCCAAATTTGGGAAGTGGGTCTATGCGTCATCGACCTTCTCTATCAGGTCTGTGAACTTCTTGGCACATTTCACTAGACTCCAAAGGGAGTTGATCAAGGAGGTGTCAGATACTCTGGTGGGAGTTGTGGCTGAGGGGGTCCAGAAAAAGGTAGCCTCCCAACTAGCTACCCTAGAGTCGATCTCAAACTCATCCCTGAGGCTCATTGCACATGCAACCGAAGGGGCAACCAGGTCAGCAGCTTCAAGCATTGCAATTCAGAGACATGCTTGGCTACACCTGTGTGAGTTTGCGGAACCATTCAAGTCTTCCTTTGTCAATGCCCCTTTTTGTCGGGTTCTCTCTGTTTGGTCCCAGAGTTAGGGAAACTGTCCAGTTGTGAGAAGGATGGAAAGACTTTGTCTGCTGTGGGCGTACGTTTTTCCACTCCTCAACGATCATATTCCAGGAATCAAAGGAGTGTTGAAATGTGGTTCACGCAATCCCAGAAGCCTTTCCAGGACACACGTGGCTCAGAATCCCCTCGGGGCAGAGGGGTAGAGTGGAAGACATCATTCCAGAGGCAGGAGTGGTCCACAGAATCAAGATTCCAGAGATTCATTCTCCAGTCAACCCTATCAGCAATCCTGAAGGGATGCCCAGTTGCTTCTCTCTGGAAGCAGTCAGGGGAAGATATTCCTTGCACCCAAATGCATGGCAACACACAACCACTGATACTTGGGTGCTGAAGATAATTACCAGAGGTTATCTAATTCCCTTCACTCTTTATCTGAAACCCCTTGCAAGACTCCCCAACGTTCCACCTAGTCAGAAAGTTCAAGCAGCAATAGAAATACAGAAGCTGCTAGAAAGAGTCCTCCAAGAAATCCCACCAGAGAAGTTGGGATCTAGTTTTTACTCCAGTTTCTTTTTAGTGCCAAAGAAAACGGGACTGGAGACCAATTTTGGATCTCAGTATTCTAAACAAATTTGTCCAACAAGCAGAATTCCAGATGATCATGGTTCAGTCTATTCTTCCTTTGGTAGAGAAAAATGATTGGATGTGGTCTATCAACTTTCAAGATGCGTATTACCACATAAAAGTGGACAAATGCTTGAGAAAATGTCTCTGCTTCTGAATAGGCGCCTTACCACAGCCCCCAGGGTGTTCACGAAATGCATGGCAGCGGTCACAGCTCACTTGAGGCTGCACGGATTCTGAGTGTTTCCTTATCTAGATGACTGGCCCCCCCCCCCCCCCGGCATCTACTGCAACAGGCCACAGACTTCATACTGGAACTTTCCCGCCAGTTGGGCATAACAATCAACTCTGTGAAATCCCTGTTAACCCCCGCCCAGGAAATGCAATTCATCAGAGCTCATTTCAACACTTCTTGCATTGCATCACTTCCCCTTCACAGGTTGCAGAACATACAGATGCATGTTCACCCACTACTGTGCTCAAACAAGATACCTGCTCAACTGATTCTTCAAGCACTGGGCTCCATGGCAGCTGCTATCACCTGAGTTTCATTAGCAAGATTTCACATGAGACTTCTCCAATGGCTGCTAGCAAACCAGTGGTGTATCCTGACTCACCCAAGGGACCACTCGATTTTCATTTACAATTGATGCACGAACGATCTAATCTGGTGGATGCATTCAAAGGAGATTCTTCGAGGTCATCCCTTTGTCTTCCCTCAGCCCAAGGCCACAGTGACCACAGAATGCTTCCCAGATGGAGTTGGGGGGGGGGTTATCTAGGGAAGACAGTCCAAGGCACTTGGTCCCCCTCTGAGAACAACCTGCATATCAGTGTACTGGAGCTAAGAGTAGTGCTTCTGGAGTTGCAAGCATTTCATTCTGCCTTACCTCTAGGGATTATAGCTATTCAATCAGACAACATGTCAATGGTCTGGTACATCAACAAACAGGGGGGATACAAGTCCTACCCATTGTGTTGAGAAGCCCTTTGAGTGTGGCAATGGGCAATATCTTCCAACTGCTTTCTAATAGCAATGCACAGCTGGGGACTTCCAACATAATTGTGGACAAATTGAGCAGATGTGTCCTAATGCGTCGTCTCTGAACCCCTGTGTAATGAAGGAGTTTTTTCTTCATTTGGACTAGCCTTGCTGCAACCTGTTTACCTCACCCCTGAACAAGTGCAGCAGCTACTTTGCCTTGATTCCCCCTCAGGGGGAGTCTCCCAGAGATGCTGTTCTTCATGATTGGCCCCTGGGTCTCCTCTATGCCTTTCCTCTCATCCCTCTGATTCCATTATTTCTCAAGAAAGCATCTCAGTTGAGAAGCAAAGTGATCCTCATTGCTTCTTATTTATCCTCGACCGATATGGTTTCCCTTCCTTTGGCCTCATCTACTTTGCCTCCCATGGATTCTGGACCCAGTTCCAGATCTCCTGTCCCATCCCCAGGGACTAGTGTATCCCAGTCTTCAGACTCAAGCTGACAGCTTGGTTCCTCCACTTCTGATAGTCACCAGACATAATACTATACCTTCTCCCATGTGGCATATTTTGTTGGCATCTCATAAACAATCCACCAGAACTCTCTACCTTAGCTAATAGAAGAGATTTTCTTTCTGCGCCTCTGACAATGGACTAGACCCTATTTTAGCACCAGTAGAGAAAAGTTTGGAATTCCTAGCTGCCATCTTTAATTAATGAGCCTCTGCTTCTACAGTCAGTTATTTTAGCAGCAATTTCAAATTTTCATATCGGATTTGGAGACCAACCTTTGATTTCTCACAGACTTTGCAAGGTTTTCTTAAAGGGTAAAATATGCTTAAAGCCTTTTAAAGATCCTCTCCCACCTTGGGATCTGACTCTAATATTGCAATCACTTACAGCACCACCATTTGAACCAGAAGCTATCTGTGATTTAAAGTTCCTTTCCTGGAAGACGTTACTTCTCGTAGCTGTCACTTCAGTGAGACGAGTCTCCGAATTACAAGCCCTATGTTCTAAAGCTCCTTACTTAATTTTCCATAAGGATAGAGTGTCATTCAGGACAAATCCAACCTTTCTTCCTGAGGTGATCTCAGATGTTAATATCAATCAGTCTATAGACTTCCTGTATTTTTCCCAAGTTATTCTAACAAAGGAGAGTACTGCCTTCACCTTCTGGATGTACACGGGCAGTTGCAGTTCTGCCTAGATAGAACTAAACAGTTTAGACAATCTGATCAATTGTTCATATCCTTTGGCAGTGCAACTTTAAGCAGATCAGTTTCCAAGGTGATTCTCTCCAGGTGGTTTAGAGAATGTATATCTTTCACCTACAAGAACTCGAATATGAAACTCCCAAAACCAGTGAAGGCACATTCTACTAGATCAGTGGCGACTTCTGCTGTCTTTCACTCCAAAGTTTGCATGTCAGACATTTGTGTGGCTACAACTTGGGCTAAGCCTCATGCCTTTATTACATATTACAAATTGGATATTGTCTCCAGGGGGAGTGCATCTTTTGGTTCTATGGTGCTCAGAAATGGTCTTCCATAAGGTCTCCCAGGATACAAGGTAGCTGGGGACTCTGTCCCATCAGTCAAGAATAGATGAAGCTTGACAACATCAAATAAAGAAGTTATGTCTTACCATAATGTTCCATCTGTGTTGTCGATCTTCATCTATTCTTGCATCCCTCCTGCCAGCCCCCTCCTTCAGGTTTCTGGTGGAATGATGACCTGTTCTGGGTGGTTCTTGTTACTGGTACCTTGGACAAGGCTTCTGACCTTTATTTACACTATTCTTCTGTCTTTTACAAACTCCGTCTGAGGTAGTCTGGAGAGGGTAATTATGGTTAGACTTGCAGCTCAAGAGATTTTTTTTTTTGGTTGACATGAGGAGCTATACAATGGCTGGATTGGTTCCAAGGGTTGGAACTGAAACCCATCAATGAAGAATAGATGAAGATTGACAACACAGATTCAACATTATGGTTAGACATAACTTCTTTATTTTGCAAGACAAAATCTGATGATGTTAATCTTCGTTCATTCCTTGCTGATGGGTTATCGGTTCTGTCCTCAGAACTGAACCGGCCTCATATCAAGATCGCATCAGCTAAAAACTCTCGAGCCAAGATCCTACCCAGAATGCTCTGCTCCCTCTTACCTCATATCTCGTTTGCCGCGTTGCTGTACAGCCTTGTCAAGCCACTCTCTCAGCTAAGTGAATAATTTATTTTTGAAAGTTTCTATATTGTTAGTACTTTAAAAGTTTTCAGTCAGTTACTATTACTATACTCCTACCCTATCGTATCTTTAAGACTCTCTCCCTATAGTTTCTTTCCCTTTATTACCCTTTTTCTTACCTTTGAGGTAATTCTTCATTACCATCATTGGTAATCCTTCCGTTCTCTCTTCTTACCCTTCTGGGTAGCCTTCTTAACTCTTTGGTACTGTCGTTATTCTCCACATCATTATGTCGGACAAGAAAAGTAGTGTTGGTTTCTAACAGTGTAAGGATTATGGCCATAAGTTACCGCTTTTTGATGGCCATGATTTATGTGTCTGTTGCCTGAATCTCTCCCACTAGTGGATTCCCCGTGTGGGATTTGTAGAAATTTTTCAACCAGGACACTCAATGAAAGAAAGAACAAGTTAATCCTGAAAGGTCTCCTCAAAACTCTTTTCTGTGAGGCTATGTCTGGGTCGGAGGGCTCACCCCCTCCTGCTAAACCCCATAAAAGGTGTTGTTCTTCCTCGTTGAGGTCGCTCACTTCATCTCTCTCTGACGATCGCAGGGAGTCTACTCATAAGAAGGTAAAAATTTTTAGTCCGGCGCTGTCCCCTGTGACCCTTTTGGCTCCAGGCTCGGCACTGCCCCAGTTGATTCTTGCTCCAGCTATGTCCTCTTTATTGCCTCCAGCACCAGAGTTCCTGGTGCAGACACTTGCGGCTCCAACAGTTTTGTCGCAGCCTTTACCGGCACCGTCTCTGCAGGTACATTCTCTTTTGGCACCGTTGGTGCAATCTCCTTCGGCCCCAAGTTTGACTATACTGTCCTCTACAGTGCAGACACCTTCGGCACCGACATGCACTTTGGTGCAGTCCTTTTTGGCACCATCATTATTACTGGTGCAGATACCTTCCTCGATGGCACCATACTCATCGGTGCGGACACTTGTCTTCATGGTGCAGACACTTTTGACTTCTTCTGTGGCACTGCCTTCGGCGCAGACTACCTCAACACCATTCTCCTCGGTGCAGACACCCTCGGTTCCGGGCTCTGCACCACTCGAACTAGCAAGGACCAAGTACTCTCCTTCTTTGGATCCTTTTGTTGGTAGCTAATATAGCCATGTAGAGGACACTTGCCTCCACTGGCAAACCCCCCCCCCATGTCGCAGTCCTCTCCCCCTATGTGCCACAAGTGTCTCAAGCCACAACTACCGGATACCGGCCAAAAGGGCCTCAGGTTTCTCCCCCTCAAGAGGCCTCCTCTTTGCAGTCTTCCCCAGAACTCCTCACTGAGGAAGTACCTCACAAGGTTTTGTGCAAGAGGAAGTACATGGACTCCACTGAGGAGTCTTTGACTGAAGATACGGACTTTAATGATGGGGAAAGGTCCCCATGGTCACCCTCTGATGGTGTCCTTTGGTGACCTCCTCAAGATCCTAAGACAGAGGGGTGACTGGAAGTCCTCCAATCCTTCCTCAGAGGAATCTTTATTCCTGCAGGCCTTTCATGCCCAGCTCCCTACCCTCCTGGGTTACCCCACCGGCTGATGAGCTTGTCCAGCTCATTGTCCAGCGTGCATGGAGGGCACCTGACACCCTGGAAGCTATACCGCTGAGGCCTGACAAGGTCTTATCTCCCCCAGGTGAGCATCCCCATTGGTCAAAAGGTCTTCCAGTAGATGCCATGGTGGTGGCAGATGCAACCATGAAAGACTTGGCAGAAGAGAGCCAGACTGTCCATCCGCCCAACAAGGAGTCCTGGGTGATAGACAGACTCGGGAAGCATGTATTTGCTTCATTGACCTTCGCCGTAAGGTCCTTGAACTATTTGGCACACTTTACAAGGCTCCAGAGGGATCTTATCAACCAACTCTCTGAAACCCTGGCAAGAGCTGTTTCTGATGAGGTCTGTGACAATGTAGCATCTCAGATAGCGACCCTAGAATCCATATCCAATTCTTCCATGCGTCTTATTTCACACACAATGGAAGGAGTGGCTAGAGCTGCAGGTGCAGGTATAGTCACGAGACGACATGCCTGGATGCACCTTTGTGACTTTGTGGACTCCTTTAAGGCTTCCTTTATGAATGCCCCCATCGAGGCCACTTCTTTGGCCCTAAAGTTAAAGATACATTGGCAAATTGTGAACAAGATGGCAAGACCCTATCTGCCATTGGCGTCAGACACTCCACTCCTCAACGATTCTACTCCAGAAATCTGAGGAGTGGGAAGATGGGGCACAGAAAATCACAAGGCTCTTTCTGTGATGCACGTACTGTGTTTTCCCCTAGAGGCAGAGGGGGAAACTCCAGTTGAAGATGCCCCTTTCGGGGCAGAGGAGGTCTGCGAAACTGGGGTTCCAGAGATTTTCTCTGGCCAACCCTATCAGCACTCCTAAAGCGTTGCCTGACTGCTCACCTCTGGAAGCGGTCGGGGGTCATTTTTCCTTGTACCCCACTGCCTGGTGAAACATAACCACCGACTCTTGGGTACAACGGATAATATCCAGAGGCTATCACATCCCCTTTCATCTCTGTCCAACCTCATCCAGAGACTTACCCAACATTCCACACAGTCAAAGGGAAGCAGCAGCAGCGTACAAAATCTGAAAGCTGCTACAAAAGTCATCCAAACAGTCCCCCCAGACCAGATAGGATCTGTTTTTTACTCAAGGTTCTATCTGATATTGTTAATCATCGTTCATTCCTTACACATGGGTATCTGTTCCGACCTCATAACCAAACCGGCCATTTTCAAAGCTCGCGTCAGCCTCAAACTCTTGAGCTAAACTCCATAATCCCCCTCTCCCTGTTACCTCAGATTTAGTTTGCTGCATTGCCATTTGGTCATGTCAAGCTGCTTCTCTTGAGCGAAGTACAGTTATTTGTTGTCTAATAGTCATTTATATTACTTTTTTTGTCAGAAAAGTTTGTATTTCGTTGTCTCTCTTACCCTATCGCATCTAGCAACCATATTTTCTTGGTTTTCTTCTCTCTTCACTACCTTTTTACCACGAGGTATTTCTCCCCTTACCATCGTTGGTAATCTTTCCCTTTTTTCATACCTTCTGGTATTCTTTTGTACCATTGCTATTCTACTATCTATTTTTACTATCATGGCAGATAAGAAGGATAGTTGGGGGTTTAAACGGTGTTCTGATTGTGGACACACCTACATCTGATGCACACTCTTTGTGCGTTTATTGTTTGGGGGTGTCCCACTTATCTGACCCGCCCTGTGCTATCTGTGAAAATTTTTCAAATAGAACTTTGTTGGAAAGGAAAAACAAGTTGTTGCTGAAGGGACTTCATAAATCTCCCTTTTCAGAGGCTGTTTCTGAGTTGGAGGCCTCAACCCTTCCTAGAGCCCATAAGAAAATCTTGGATGTTCCTACCAAGGCTAAATCTTTGCCCTCATCCCCGGCTGGGAACTCCCGCCAACCAAAACCTAAAAAGGCAAATTTTTTGGCCCCGGAGCTCACTCAGTCAGCCCCAGTGCTTTCAGTGCCTAGATCTTCAGCACCGAGGCCTTTGGCTCCATTAGTGATCTCAGCTCAGTCTTCTCCTGCAGCCCTCACTATATCGGCACCGAGGGGCTCCTCTGTTCAGACTATTACCACTGTATCGGCACCAACCGCTCAGTTGGCGCAGACCTTGACCACATCGGTTCCGACATCTTTCTCTGAACCGACACCTTTATTGTTGACTCCAGTTTTGTCGGTTCCAGATTCGTTACCGACAACCACTTCAACACCGATCCCTGTGTCGGTGCAGACAGTGACCTCGGCACCAATGACTTCAGTGCAGACACCCATAGTCCGTAGTCCAGTCTCTATCGGCACCATTGTTCTTGGTGTGGACTGGTGAGATGGGCACCGAGCTTGCCTCTTCTGTGGACAGGCCTCTTTCTCCGTCCGTCTCTGTGAGGTCCACTAGAAGCCTTTCCGAACATGACGTGTTGCGTCTTGTGGATCAGGTGCTCTTGACCAGAGGTATCCCACCCCCCAGGATCTATCCTTCCTTGGGAGGTGATCACCCATCTCCAAAGACCCCTTCTTATTCTCCTCCTTCATTGGCTTTGAAGTCCATGGATATAGCAGTCTTCCCCTTCTGTGGTTCCAGGTTATGGATCTCACTAAGTAACCGCAGTTGCCTTCGTGGCAGGAAAGTTTTGCTATGACCCAGGATGTCAGTTGTGACATGCATAGTCTGCTGCTCCACAGTCATCCGGGGACTCCGGGTCGGCAGGCTGAGCCACTTAGGGGAGGGGTGACCCCTGTCCTGGATATTCACTCCTCTTCAGGTGGACCAGCCTTCCAACTGATGGAGAAGCCTTTCACTGCTGCTGGCAATACTGGACTGTCTATTCCTCCGGTACACTGGTTTCACAAGTTGAATCGAACAGACACCGGATGCAAGGGCCTCGGGACATATTCCCACAGGAAATCCCTTTTCCGCTGTCTTCCCCAGCTTCTCCCACTGAGGAAGTCCACCGGAAAAGTTCATGTAAGAGGAAGCACATGGACTCCACAGAGGAGTCCCTCACTGAAGAGACAGATTTTGATGAGGGGGGAAGGATCCCCTCGGTCACCCTCTGAGGTATCCTTTGGTGATATCCTTGAAATCCTGAAACAGAGAGGTGACTGGCAATCCTCTAATCTGACCTCTGAGGAATCTGTGTTCCTGCAGGCTTTTCTTGCCCGGCCCCCTACCTCCTGGGATACTCCACCTGCACGATGAACTTGTCCGGCTCATTGTCCAGTGTGCTTGGAAGGCTCCTGACACCAACAAAGCTATTCCCCAGAGGCCAGAAAAGATTGTCACCTCCTGCTATGGATCCACATTGGTCAAAAAGTCTTCCTGTGGATGCTTTGGTGGTGGAGGCCGCAACAAAAAAGGATCTGGCAGAAGAAGAAAGCCAGACTGTCCATCCACCTAACAAAGAGTCCTGGGCCATGGACAGGATAAGGAAGCTCACCTTTGCATCAGCAACCTTTACTATCAGGTCCCTGAATTATATGGCACACTTTACCAGGCTTCAGAGGGATCTGATTTCTGAACTCTCTGAAACCTTGGCTGGTGCCGTGTCTGATGAGGTCCGTGACAAAGTGGCCTCTCAGCTGGCCACCACAGAGTCAATATCTAACTCCTCTATGTGACTGATATCTCATGCATCAGAAGGAGCAGATAGAGCAGCGGGTTCAGCTGCGGTCTTGCGACAACTCGCCTGGATGTGCTTGTGCAATTTTGCGGAATCCTTTAAGGCTTCCTTTCTTAATGCTCCCATTGAGGCCTCTTCGTTGTTTGGACCCAAAGTTAAAAGCACACTGGCCAGATGTAAACAGGACGGTAAGACCCTTTCTGCTATAGGTGTCTGTTATTCTTCCCCTCAATGTGCTTTCTCCCGAAACCAAAAGAGTAGGAAGATATGGTTCAAGAAATCTCAGGCTCCTTTCTGTGACACACAGGCCGAGTTCTCACCTAGAGGCAGAGGGGGAAACTCACAGGGAAGACTCTCCTTTCGGGGCAGAGGGTGTCCGTGTAACCAGGGTTCCAGGGATTCTTTCCCTGGCCAATCCTACCAGTGCTCCTGAAGAGCGGCCCAACTCCTTTCTTCTGGAGGTGGTTGGAGGACGTTTCTCCTTGTACCCTTCTGCCTGGCTAACCATCACCACCAATTCTTGGGTACAAAGGATTATAACCAGAGGTTATCATATCCCCTTCGATCTTTGTCCTGTCCCTTCAAAAAACCTTCCTGACGTTCCACCCAGTCAAAGAGAAGAAGCAGCACTAGAGATAGAAAAGCTGCTAAGAAAGAGAGTCATCCAAATAGTCCCTCCAGACCAGATAGGATCCGGATTCTACTCGAGACTATTTTGGTGCCAAAGAAAACTGGGGACTGGAGACCAGTTTTGGATCTGTGTATTGAACAAGTTTGTGAGAGTACAAAAATTCTGGATGGTCACAATACAGTCTATCCTCCCGCTTTTGAAAAAAGGCGATTGGATGTGCTCGATGGATCTTCAAGATGCGTACTACCACATAAAAGTGGACAGGCCATCAAGAAGATTTCTGTGCTTCCGTGTGGGAACCAGTCACTACCAGTTCAGAGTACTGCCCTTTGGACTCTGTACAGCCCCCAGAGTGTTCACAAAGTGCATGGCAGTTGTTACAGCTCACTTGCGACTTCAAGGATTCCAGGTGTTTCCATACCTAGATGACTGGCTCATCTCCGACCCCACCAGACATCTACTGGAAGAAGCCCTGGCATACTCTCTCCTCACTGCACAAAGGCTAGGCATGACCATAAACTGGCAAAAATCCAATCTCATCCCATCTCAGTCAACAGAATTCATAGGAGTTATCTTGGACACAAAGAACTGCAGAGCTGACATTCCAGAGCACAGAATTTTAAGGATAAAGCAACAACTGATTCCAATCCTTTCAAGGGAGAAATCCATGGCTCACTCGGTTCTACAGCTGTTGGGTTCCATGGCAGCCTCCATCACCATTGTGCCCCTGGCCAGGTTTCACATAAGGCTTCTACAATGGCTACGGCTCACCCAATGGTATCACTTTCAGCATCCTCTTTCAGCCATGATTCCAGTAACCAACAGGTGCAAACAGGATTTAAATTGGTGGATGACAAACAATCTGTCACAATGGTCTCGTCCCTTCTCCCCCCAGCAACCCAAGGCCACAGTGACCACGGACGCCTCCCTGATGGGGTGGGGGTGGGGCTATGTCAGGGACAGACAGTCCAAGGCACTTGGTCCGAACTGGAGGCCCATCTGCATATAAACGTTCTAGAGCCAAGGGCGGTGCTTCTGACGTTGCAAGCATTCCATCTCCTGCTGCCGTCTGGGACAATTGTGATTCAATCAGATAACATGGCGGTGGTCTGGTACATCAACAAGCAAGGTGGAACCAAATCTTACCCCCCTTGTCGAGAGGCCGCGAGGATATGGCAATGGGCGATGGCTACTAACCATTTTCTTCTAGCAATGCACATTCCCGGGAGTTCCAACATGATAGCAGACAGACTCAGCAGGTGGTCCCTGAATCCCTTGATAGCGGCAGAGATCTTCCACCACTGGGGCTGTCCTTGCTGCGACCTCTTTGCATCCCTGACCAACTACAAATGCAGCAACTACTTCACCCTGATTCCCCCCCCCCCCCAGGACAGTCACCCAGGGATGCTCTAGTCCACGACTGGCCGTCGGGTCTTCTTTACGCATTCCCACCCTTTCCCCTCATTCCCCAGTTTCTGAAGAAAGCCCGTCAGTTAAAGAGCAAGGTGATCCTCATAGCACCATATCAGCCTCGACAGATTTGGTTCCCCTTCCCTTGGCCTCACCTACTAGATCGACCATGGATTCTCCATCCAATCCCGGAGTTGATCTAACATCCACAAAACCTGATTCATCCCAACTTGAACAGCCTGCAGCTCACAGCTTGGTTGCTCCAATTCCCTTGATTGGCAGGCAGAATGATCTTTCTTTACCAGTACGTGACCTTCTCATTGCATCTCATAAGTCTTCCACTAGAATTACATATCTGAGCAAGTGGAAAAGATTTACCTGTTGGCTGAAAGATAAACAAGTAGATCCCTTCTCAGCACCATTGTCGATAATACTAGACTATCTGGCCGACCTTTTCCAATCTGGTCTATCGGCCTCTACCATTAGAGTTAATTTGGCTGCAATTTCTAATTTTCATGAGAGTGTCTAAGATTCCTCTCTTATGTCCCACAAATTGTGCAAGAACTTCATAAAAGGTGTGAATCATCTGAAGCCACCTTTTAGAGAACCTATTCAACCATGGGATTTATCATTAGTTCTACAAGCTCTGACAATGCCACCTTTTGAACTAGCCTCTTCTTGCGACCTTAAGCATTTGTCATGGAAAACCTTGTTTTTGGTCGCCATTACTTCTGCCAGACATATTCCTGAGCTTCAAGCTTTATGTATCAAGAGTCCATACTTGATTTTTCAGAGAGATAGTGTCTCTGAGAACTAATCCATCCTTTCTGCCAAAAGTGATCTCTGAAATGTCCATTTATCAATCCATTGAACTGCCAGTTTTCTTTCCCAATCATTCAAACAGAGGAGAGTATTGCCTACATACCCTAGATATCCACAGGCAAATCCATTTTTACTTAAACAGGACTAGGTCCTTTCGTAAATCTGACCAGTTATTTTTGGCCTTTTCTGGACCTAGATTAGGATTGGCTGTTGCTAAGGTCACATTAGCTAGATGGTTGAAGGACTGTGTGACCTTCATTTATACACAACATAATATCTCGTTGCCTACTACCATGAAAGCTCATTCAACAAGGTTGGTGGCAACTTCTGCTGCCCTTCCATGCTAGGGCTTCCCTCAATGATATTTGCTATGCAACTTGGGCCAGACCTCATACTTTTATCCTTCATTAAAAATTGGATTTGGCCTCCAGAGGTAGAGCTTCTTTTGGCTCCATGGTGTTCAGGGATGTCTTTCCATGAGGGTCACCTAGGGATACGGGTAGCTGGAGACTCTGTCCCATCAGTAAGGAATGAACAAAGATTAACAACATGAGATAAAGAAGTTATGTCTTACCATAACTTGCCATCTGTGTTGTTGATCTTCATTCATTACGCCCCACCCTCCGTCCCCCTCCGGAGGTTCCTGGTTGATCTCATATACTCCTTTATTGTAGGTCTGTTCTGACCAGAGGTAGCCTCTACTTTTGTCTATCAACTTGCAAACCTGATCTGAGGTAACAGGGAGCAGAGCATTCTGGGTAGGATCTTGGCTCGAGGGTTTTTGGCTGATGCGAGCTTGGTATAAGGCCAGCTCGGTTCCGAGGAACCGATAACCCATCAGTAATGAATGAACAAAGATCAACAACACAGATCGAACGTTATGGTTATGGTAAGACATAACTTCTTTGTAGCATAATATACTATCTGAAGTTGTTAATTTTCTTCCATTCCTCACTGATGGGTACGGTTCTGAACTCTCGAAACAGAGTCGGCCAAATCCCAGGCTAGCGTACACCAAACTCTCGAGCCATGCTACTACCCACAATGCCCTTCATCCCATACATCAGATCTCGTTTGCCACGCAGCCATATAGCAGCGTTTTCACCGGGCTCTCCAGCTAAGTAGTTTTGACTTTATAAACTGTGTATTTCTCCAATAATTTTTCTACTAGTGTCTTTCTCAGTCTAGCTGTACCCACAGGTATTCCTTTTCTTACCATTGTTGGTATTTTCTTGCCTTTCCTTTCTTTTTACCACCCTTGTGGTAACTCTTCATACCATTGCTGGTAGTTTTGCCTTTTTCTCCATCTCTCCTTTTGTCTGAGTGAGTGCTAGTATGTCAGAGAAAAAGGGTACTTCAGGTTTTAAACACTGCACATCGTGCAGTGGTAAATTACCAAACAGCGACTTGCATTTTAAATGCGTTTATTGTTTGGGCATTTTGCACCTTTCTGCGACTCCCCCATGTGATATTTGTGTGAGTTTTAGTCAACGGACGTTGAATGAACGGCGCAACAAATTCATTCTGAAAGGATTGCTTTCCTCTCCTTTCTCTGAGGTTATTTCTGCGGAGGTCTCAACCCCTCCAGTCAAGGACAAGAAGCGTCCCCGCTCAGACCCCTCTTCAATGGCCGGCAACATGGGCAAGAATCCTAGATCTAAGGCCTGTAGATCTTCCTCCGAGCATCGGCTTGCTGCCTTGGTGACACCGATTTTGGCGCCTAGCGCAGTTTCCGGGAAGTCTGAATTGGCGGTTCCAGACTCGGCACCGACGACTACTAAACCGCTGATTATTCGGTTCCGACCAGTCTGGTTCTGGACACCTCAGCACCGACCTCACCTTTACAGACACCGGCTCTGACGACCTCGGATCCGATTTTGACTACTACCCCGATTGTGACTTCAGCTCCGAGTCCCCTCTCGGTGTTGACCTTATCCTCAGCTCCGAGTCCCCTCTCGGTGTTGACCTTATCCTCGGCTCCGTTGAGTTCCTTACCACGGACCCAGGTATTCATCTTCTGTGGATCCGTTTGCCAGACAAGCCTACAGTCCCTTTCTGGACCGGCCTGAATCCCCTTCCGGGATATCGGTTAGGTCTGCCAGGAGCATGTCCGAAATAGACATTGTTCATCTCGTGGATCGGTACTGACTGCAAGAGGAATCTCCAGACCCTGTTCCGCTCCGGGTGTTGGGATTTTTCCTCCTTCGACTCCTTCGTATTCTCCTGATGGGGACCCTTCAGTTCCAAGGCCCCCTTGCCCATTGCTTTCAATGGGACCCCTTGCTTTGGCACCGACTACTATGATGCCTGAAGCATCTAAGCCCTGGTGGGTGTCAATTCCGATGGCAGTCCACCTTACTCAACCCCTTGCTTTGGGGGTGGAATATTCGGTTTCGGCCCCGGCACAGACTGCCTTTTCAGTTCCCGTGTCGGATCCGAAAGTTATATCCGCACCAAACCCCTCTCAAACTCCAGTCTCAGAGATGGGCCGTTCAGAGCGGGGTTGTGATCCCAGTTCCAATTCAGTCCTCTCCAGTTCCAGACTCCCATCTCTTCGGGTGGGCCCGCCTTCCGGATTATGGAAAGGACATTGGCGGCTAGCAATCCCCCTCCTTCAGCTCCACCTTCGATTCCCCCCCTAACTCAGCCATCGTCGGCCCTTAGCAGGGGACCACTAATCCAAAGCACCCCCCTTTCCGAGGCCTCTTCGGACATCCCCACTGAAGAGCCCCTTTGGAAGAGGGTGTGCAAAAGAAAACGCATGGACTCACCTGAAGAGTCCCTTACTGAGGATACGGATTATGATGATGGGGAAGGTTCCCCTAGATCACCCCCCTGACGATGTTTCCTTTGGGGATATCTTGGAGATTTTGAGTCAGCGGGGTGACTGGAAATCTTACACCCCTTCCCCAGAGGAATCCATATTCCTACAAGCTTTCTGTTCCTGTCCCACTAATTTCTGGGTGACCCCTCCTGCAGATGAGTTTGTCAAATTCATCGTGCAGCGAGCGTGGAAGAGTCCGGATTCAGTAGAAGCTATCCCCAGGAGATCAGACAAAGTACTTTCTCCACCAGAGGATCAACCCCATTGGTCGAAAGGGTTGCCAGTAGATGCTGTGGTGGTGGTGGCAGCCACAAAGAAGGACCTGGTGGAAGAGAGTCCTGCTGTTCATCTGCCCAACAGGGAGTCCCGGGTGGTGGACAGGTTAGGGAAGCGAGTTTTTGCTGCAACGACCTTTGCCGTGCGTTCGCTGAATTTCCTGGCACACTTTACGAGACTCCAGAGAGACCTTATTTCCAAACTCTCTGGTAGTCTCACGGATCAAGTGTCTGATGGAGCGTGTGACAACTTGCCACCCTTGAAGTGATTTTGAATTCCTCCATGAGGTTGCTCTCCCACGCAACCGAAGGAGCAGCTAGAGCAGCAGGTGCTGGCGTGTCATGCCTGGATGTGCATTTCTGACCTAACGGATTCCTTCATGTCTTCCTTTTTGAATGCCCCTATTGAGCCCTCTGCGCTCTTTTGGTTCTAAGGTCAAGAATACTTTGGCCAGGTGCGAGCAGGACGGAAAGACCTTGTCTGCCGTGGGCCTGTGCTTCTCCATACCTCAGCGTTCCTTCTCCAGGAACCAGAGGAGTGGAAAGTTGAGGTGCAAGAAGTCGCAAGGATTCTTCTGTGACGTACGTGGCGAGGACTCCTTCAGAGGCAGAGGGGGGTCCGATGGTGGAAGACGCCCCTTTAGGGGCAGAGGGGGGTTACTGGAATCAGGACTCCAGAGATTCTTTCTCCGGTAGACCCTATCAGTGCTCCTGAAGCGTTGCCCAATTGCTTTCCTCTGGAAGCAGTTGGGGCGCGTTTCTCTGCACCAAACAGCCTGGTCCTCCATTACCGATGATCTATTAGTGCAGAGAATTATCACCAGAGGCTATCACATTCCCCTCAAATCCTTTCCAAGACCTCAATTCTCCCTTCCCGATGTACCACCCAGTCAAAGGGAGGAGGCAGCTTCCGAAATCAAGAAGCTGCTTCTAAAGCAAGTCATCCAAAAGGTCCCCCCCGATCAATGCGGATAAGGGTTCTACTCCAGACTGTTTTTGGTGCCAAAAAAGACAAGGGACTGGTGGCCCATCCTGGATCTCAACTGCTTGAGTCAGTCATACAGACCAAGTTCTGCATGGTCACTATTCAGTCCATCCTTCCATGCCTTCGGGAGGGTGTGTGGATGTGCTCTCTAGATCTCCGGGATGTGTATTACCACATCAAAATGGACAAACGCTCCAGATGACTTTTGCACTTCCGTCTGGGAGCCAATCATTTTCAATTCAAAGCCCTGCCTTTCGGTCTCTCGACGGCCCCCAGTGTGTTCATGAAATGTCTAGCAGTGGTGACAGCTCACTTGAGACTTCACGGATTCCAGGTGTTTCCTTATCTGGACGATTGGCTCCTCTCCGCCCCCACCGAGCGTCTACTGACCAGGGCCCTTCACTACACTCTGTCTCTGGCAGAGTCTCTGGGTATTACTATCAATTGGGAAAAATCAAACCTTCAGCCCTCACAACAACTGTAATTCATAGGGGCTATGTTCAACACTCAGCTCAGCCTAATATCTCTTCCCCATCACAGGCTCTTAAGACTGAGAACACAAGTGCAAGTGATACCCTACCGCAGGAAAGTGTCTGCAAGGGAAGTTCTCCAGGCTCTGGGTTCCATGGCAGCAGCCATTCCCATTGTTCCGTTGGCTAGACTTCATATGCACCTGTTACAGTGGCTTCTTCAAACTCAATGGATACACAATCATCATCCCTTGAATGCACTAATCCTCATCACCGATCTCTGCAAACAGGATCTCCTCTGGTGGATGAGAATGGACGAAAGTCTTTGGTGCAGCCTCTTTCAACCTCTTCAGCCCAGTACCTCAGTGACTGCAGACACTTCCCTGATAGGGTGGGGGGTCACTTTCAGGGAAAATATGTTCAAGGCACATGGTCTCCTCTAGAAGTCGACTTACACATCAACGTTCTAGAGCTCAGAGCTGTGTTACAAGCTCTCCATCCTCTTCTTCCTCTTGGACCGATTGCTATCCAGTCCAACAACATGTCTGTGGTCTGGTACATCAACAAGCAGGGAGAGACCAGATCTTACCCCCTTTGCCGTGAAGCTATGAGAATTTGGCAGTGGGTGATAGCTTCCAACCATTTCCTGATTGCTACACACATCCCAGGGAGTTCCAGCGTGATTGCGGACAGGCTGAGCAGATGCATCCTGCTCCCTCATGAGTGGTCTCTCAACCCAAGAGTGGCGGAGGAAATTTTCAGCCGCTGGGGCCGGCCTTGCTGCAATCTGTTTGCCTCCCCCTCCAATATGAAGTGCAGCAGATACTTTGCATTCTTTCCTCCGCAGGGGGAGTTCCCGAGAGATGCTCTGACTCACGATTGGCCCGCGGGTCTCCTGTACGCTTATCCACCCATCCCTTTGATACCCTTGGTCTTAAGGAAAGCTACTCGGTTGAGAAGCAGAATGATTCTCATTGCTCCATTCTGGCATCGACAGGTTTGGTTTCCCCTTCCTTCAGCCACACCTGCTCCGACCTCCTTGGATCCTGGACTTCCGTCAGGATCTCATTTCTCACCCCCCCCCCCAAGGTTGTAGTCTCCAAATCTGATCATGCTCAAACTTGCAGCTTGGTTGCTCCACTTCCGTTAGTAGCCAGGCTTGAAATCACTCTCTTCTCTGGTACGAAATATTATTTTGGCCTCCCATAAACCTTTTACCAGAAAACTTTATAAAGACAAGTGGAAACGTTTTTCTTTGTGGGCACAAGAGCTGTTTGTGGATCCTGTCTCTGTTCCAGTAGCTACGGTTCTTCTATACCTGACTGAGTTTTTCCTTAACAGGGCTTTTGCATCCACGATTCGGGTGCATCTAGCTGCCATCTCCAATTTCCATGATGGTTCAGACGGAATTCCTATTATATCTTCTCTTCTGTGTAAGATCTTCTTGAAGGGGATTTTTCATTCTAGACCTCCCATTAGGCAATCTGTGGAATCATGGAATCTGTCTAGGGTGCTTCAAACTTTGGCTTTACCTCCCTTCGAGCCGGCTGCAACCTGTGATGTGAAATTTCTGTCCTGGAAGACCTGGTTTCTGGTGGCAGTTACTTCAGCCCAGACGTGTATCAGAGCTGCAAGCATTATGCATTGAGTCCTTATTTGATTTTCCACAAGGACAGAGTATCACTTCGCACCAATCCCATTTTCTTCCCCAAGGTGGTTTTGGAATTCTCTATTAATCAGTCCAATGAGTTGCCTGTGTTTTTCCCTAATTATACCAACAAAGGGGAATGCTGTCTCCATTCCTTGGATGTCCACAGACAGTTACATTTTTATTTGGACAGGACAAAGTCATTTCATAAGTCAGATCAGGTTTTTGTTGCCTTTGCAGGCTCTAGAATGGGATCGGCAGTGACTAAGGTTACCTTATCTAAATGGCTTCCGGATTGCATCTCCTTTGTTTATTCTCTAGAGGAGGAATCTGCTCCTGGCCGCATTAAACCTCATTCCACTAGAGCCGTGGCTGCTTCTGTCGCCTTTCATGCTAGGGCTTCCATGGATGATATTTGTGCAGCCGCCACTTGGGCTAAACCCCATACCTTTATCAAGGATTACAAATTGGATCTGATCTCCAGGGGAAGAGCTGCCCTTGGCTCTATTGTTCTCCGGAATGTTCTTCCATGAGGGCCACCCAGATTCTGTAGTAGCTAGGGACTGTGTCCCATCAGTGAGGAATGGAAGAAGATTAACAACTTTCACACCCTCCCACCTTCCCCTGCCAAAGGCTCCTGGCGAATCTTCGGGTCATTTTGGTGTGTTAGGGTGTTTGCGCAGAGATGGCCTCTGCCTTTATTTCTGTTTCTAATATATGTTTCTACTATATGTTCTGCAAACTCGATCTGTGGTATGGGATGAAGGGCATTGTGGGTAGTAACGTGGCTCGAGAGTTTGGTGTACGCTAGCTTGGTATTTGGCCGACTTGGTTCCGAGGGTTCGGAACCGTACCCATCAGTGATGAATGGAAGATCAGCAATTCAGATGGAACGTTATTATAATATTGCTGGAGGGTGGAGAGACCAAAACAGACTGAGGTGATTGTTCTCTGACCCTGCTACTGTGTTGTACAAATCAAATGCACTAAATTAATGTAGTTAAACTTGGGATTGTAAGAATTCACATAAAAAGATGTGTTCATGTGGTTTCACATTCTTTCACTGTAGCATGTTAAAACATTGAAATATAAATGATGAAGACATGTCACAGTGTCCTTGCTTTAACACATTCAGCTGCACTTTGTAAGACAAAGACATTGAGTGGTTTTGATAATGGAAGCAAAATTATGACATGAGTTAGCAAAGGAATGGGAGGGAGAAGCCCAAGAGTAGTGCTGAGGGCTGCATGAAATTCAGAAATCATATATGTATTTTTTCTCTTAGTCTGCTCTCCCTTTATATATATCAATGCATGTGTATATATTATAAATGTGGTCTTTCTTGCCTTCTGTTCCTACAACCATGGTTTTGCTTCTATCCTAGAGAAACTTGTGTTCAGATAATGCATAGCTTATATTTGCTTATTCCAGCAAAATGAGACTATTTGCAGATGTCAGAAAGAACTGAAGATGACAAAAGGCAATTGAAGGACACATGGTATAGTGGTTGGGAACTTCAGTTTTTGTCACAAAAATAAAACATTTGTTTTGAGGAAGCTAAAACAGTGATTAAAAGCCTGGCATCTGAATGAAGAAGACAATAGAGAAATGTTTACTAACAAGCTTAGATTTACTTTATATTATAGTTTATACAATAACTATTGAGATGCTAAGTTATATGTATAGACCTTTATCAAGACTAAAAAATGAGGAAATGCATTGTGTGTGCGAGTGTGTGTGTGTGTCTGCACGCGTATGGGAAATGAGCATATACTATTGTTTATTTTAGTATTTTATGTTGTGATTCTGCAGTGTTAACTAGTTTATTAGGGTTTCCAAATGAAGGTATCTTAATAGGCACTGTTCATATGATTCTAGTAAATTGGAATACTAAATTTCTACCATTTTGAAAAAAAGTCTTCATGGATAATTTCTTAATGAGTCATTAAAACTTTAATCAACTTTAATAAAGATCGCTCAGCTTTTCTCTTTTGTAATGACATTTTTTATGTTCTAAAATGCTACTGCAGATTTTGTCCACCAGAGGGTGCCAGTACTCTGCAAACTGCACGAAATAGATTTTATTTCACACAAGTAGAGCAAAATGCTCTATCATGTTCACAGCTGTAAGAAATGTTTTATTTACCCTCCACAGTGTTCATTTATTTTTATATGCTGCTTAATCTTGTATCCAGAAATGTGAAATTATTTTACAGTGTCTGTAATCACAAAGTTCACAAATTACATGTATTTGTGTGAAATTAGAAACTCTTTGTCTTGTTTGGAAAATGCATTAAATTTTACGAACCTGATTCATTACATAAATTGCTGACTATGAAAGTAACTACAACTGCAGTTGTTGCATGTAAAGTAATGTACTTGCATACAATTTTAATAATGTATCTAGCTTCTAAATACACACACAATTTCTCCACCAAAATATGTAATGTGTGTAACACATGGGTAGGATGCAGGGCACATACTTGAACATGGCAATGCAGACCACAACAGAATCAGTCATAGCTAATATTTTAAAATGTTGGGAAGCATAGAGGAGTATAAATTGCTATGAAAATATAGCTTGAAGTCTCACAGATAAGTGTATAAAGTTACCTCCTCCTTGAAGTCCAGAGACTTTTAAGAAATAAAATAAATGATATACTTCATAATATGTGGCATTTCTAAATTATGTGCCTGTAAGTCATACCTCTGGTTTAGGGAGTATTGGCATTGTGCTGATTTTGTAAAAGTAAGCGTCTGTATTTTTGGCATATCCATTGGTAATATAATGTAATGATCACTTTCTGAGTTGCTGTTCAGTAGACTCATCCTTGCATACTTTATAACCTTGAGAAAGCCACTTCATTCTCTTGTGCTTTTAAGAGAGTTAGTGTCATTATTCCTGCTGAACGACTTAAATAAAAAGGAATGAATACATTTCCTAAATAGTTTTGGTTTTACTCAAGTATAGACAAGGGCTTCAGTAAAGTAGAAGTTACAAAGTAAAATCAGAGGCCCATGTTTTTGTCACTTGTGACAACACAGCAATAGCTGCAGGTGTTATCAATAGACTAAGGCATTGTGTTTGCAGAATTTAAAGTGACTAAATTACATGTCCATGGTGAATAGTTAGTGATGTGCTTTTCAGTACCACTGTTGGATCATTTAAAACTGATTCTATCTACAGTAGGGAGGGTGGCCTAATGGTTAAGGCATTTGCCTTACAAACACAAGGTACAGGGTTTGAGTCTCACAAGGGAAAACTGGCTAGGCTTAAAATGGCTTGCAAGGGCAGTTAGCTTAGTACTAATCTATGAACCTATGAACCTAAGTTTATTACAGGAATGCAGTTTGGTAATGCTCAGTGGACTAAGCCAAGTAGCAATCTATGAACCTAGAGATGTATATAACAGCTGCGAGACTGCACAATCTTGAGGTAGAAGAGTGATGATATTTTCATCTAAACTGATCTGGCAAAATGGCATTTGGTTTATCTTCAGCTAATTATCCTTGCGATCAGAAAGGCTTATCATGATACAGCAGCCTTATCTCCATAGATTTCTGCATAGTGTTAAGCCTGAGTGATTCAAAGACTGCTGTTCTACCAGTGTTCTCCACTGGCAGTGGCAGTAGTGTGGAGAACAGTCTCAATGGTGGAGCCTCATATAAATGTGGCAGTCTGGGAAAGAGGCTAATGTAAAAAAAAAAAAAAAAACAAGGTAGACTGATTCATAGAATCTCTCTAGGTTCATTTTTTTCAAAATCAGGAAAATGTGAATGCAGTCTTTTGATGGTATTCACCCAAAGAGTACAGGTATGTATCGTGGAGCGTTGGGGTTGTTTGTGAATGTGTATGTCTATAACAACATACATGTAGTTGCATGTTTGTGTGTGTGTATACATCAGGGTGGTTGACCTGTGGGACATAAGTATATGAAGCCAGTACGTTTGTGTGTGTGTGTGTGTGTGTGTGTGTGTGTGTGTGTATTGAAGCATGCATATGGATATGAGTGAGTCTGTCTTTCAGTGTGAGCAGGTGCATTGGGCTTTGATGTGTGTGCGCACATGTGTGCATATTAGGAGGGGCCTATGCACCTGCTGTGTATATCTGGTAGGCAGAACACTAGCACGGTCATGTTTGACAGCATAATGTTTGACTTGCAGACTGCTAGTTAGGTATTCCTCTCTGTAGGATTTCTTGCATCTAAGTCAGAAATTGTCACCATTGTGTTAGTTGACCAACCCTTGTTGTTCTGTTCATGGTGGTGGTGAAAATCTCTGAGTTCCTTTGTACATTTTGGTGAAATGGGATTTCTCTCTCATTCTCTTTCTTCACTATCATTGAGGAAATAAAATGTCGTGACCAGAACACAGTTTTTTTCAGATTTTTGTTGTCTGAATACAAGGATTTGCTGACCAATTCTTGTATATTTTATTAAGTGCTATTTATGCTTTTAGGATTTACTTGCTTTAATAGTTTTTATCCAAATGCGCATTATTTGTACTTATTTTAGATGTGAAAGAGTAAAGGTAAAAATGCATTCTAGAAATTGCATCATAATAGACTGGTATACTTCATGAGAATTCAGCACAAGAAGCATAAATATTATGCCTTTGATCAATCTAAATATGTCTTTCAGTATATTCAGATGATTTCAGTAGCTTGTCTGTCTTGCTAACCTGCTGTCTTCCTAACTCTTCTCTGAGCTATCTGTTCTAGCCTTGTAATTCTATATTTTAGCATGGCTCTTAATTTAGGTATCCCCCCTTTGTAGTGTCTTATCATTTGATGTGGGGCTTTTACAAATGAGGTGAGTTCTAGCTCTAGTATTACTTGTACTGTTCTAACTATGCACACTTCAAACTGATACCACAGAAATGGAGAAGGACAGCTGAATATACATGAATGGCAATGTTAAAGTACAATATGTTATTTATTTATTTTACATTTGTTGATCGGGATAGTCCGACTGGATATATGGCCATTTTCAGCGGAGGCCCGGGAAGAAAAGCTCCACATACCAAAAAAGACAGCACATACATCACTGAGTGATAAACTCAGGCAGGCATGTTTAGAAAAATATAGACAAAGAATACATGCAGATAATCAATATACACAATGTGCAGAATTGCATCTGATTGGCAAAGATGCATCAGAAAATGTGAACATAGAATATAATCAGATCTCATAATTCACAATGCTTAGAGATTCAAATGCTATGAGACATAGATACTTGGCTAAACAACAGGTTGGTTAGCAAGACATGTATTAGTGAAGTTGTTAGGTTTAGAACAAGAGCACAGCCAATGAGATGTAAGGTATTTTTTGAGTTCTCTTTTAAATAGGGGTAGTGAGGTTTCCTTGGTAACGGTAGTAAGGAGTAGATTCCAGATTTTGCCGGTTGAGTTGACAAATATAGCATCGCCTGCAGAGTTGTTGGATTTTTGGGTCAGTATCATTAGTTTATCAGCTGAGCGTAATGGCCTGGGGGCACTATGAGGGGTGAGAATATTTTTGAGGGCAGGGGTGTTATCCGGTTGATGGAGTATTTTATGCGCTACTATAAGCTGGTTGAACTGTAGAAGGGTAGGATACTCTAACCATCCCAGTGCTTTGAGGTTCTGGTAATGGTGGGTGCTAAAAGCCATGCCTGTAGTGAATCTGACTATATGATTGTAACATCCTGATAGTGTGCTCAGATCGGTTTTGGATAGGTTGGTGAGTACAGGGGAGAGGCATACATAAGGGTAGAGTGGAGGTGTGATCTTGCAATAGCTACCTTAGCTAGGGGGGTTGAGGAAAGGTTTGGCTCTGTACAGGGAGCCAAGTTTTTTGTTGATGAACGTTAGTGTGATTGACATGTTTAGCAAATTTAAGGTGGTCTATTATTACACCTAGAAGCTTTGTATGGTCGTCAGGGGAGATAATAGTGTCATTGCTAGATTTGATGAAGGAAGGAGGAGGAATTCTACGGTTAGGGGAGAAAAGTAGTAGCTTGGTTTTGTTAGGATTTAGAAGCAGGTGGCAATTAGCTAGCCATGTTTCTACCATGCTGAAAGTGGTCTGGGTGAGGGTTAGAAGTTGTACAGGAGACGAGGCGGAGCATATTAGTGTTGAGTCATCTGCATGGATGCAGGTAGCTCCTGGGATGGTGGTGTGCAGATCATTGATAAAGATAAAGAAAAGAAGGGGACCTAGTATGGACCCTTGTGGGACACCTAGGGTTAGATGAAGTTGGGATGACAGCTTGCTCTACCATAAGACAGTCTGCTGTCTACCGTTTAGGTAGGAGTGTAACCATTGTATTGCATGTTGGTCTAAACCGATGGTTTGTAGGGTATTGAGTAGTAGCTGATGGTTGACCATATCAAAAGCTTTTGAGAGATCTAGGAAGAATGCTGAAGATAGATTGTTGTTAAGATGAAGACTGATGACATTAGAGAAAGAAAGAAGAGCTGTGGTGGTACTGTGGAATGGCCTAAAGCCATGCTGCGAGTTGGCGAGCTTTCCGTTTTGGATAAGAAAGTGCATGATTTGTTTGTGTATGCATCTTTCCATGATTTTAGCTAGTTGTGAAAGAATGGCTATAGGTCTAAAGTTAGATAATTCCGTGGAACTTTCTCCTTTATGGAGAGGGTATAGCATGTGATATTTTTCATATTGCTGGGATGGATCCTTCTGAGATGGAAGTGCTATGGCATCAGCTGCTTTTTGAAGGTATTCAGCTGGGAGGTGGTCGGCAGCTAGTGTAGTAGTAGTAGGTTTTAGCTTTTTACGTAAGGTCCGGATCAAGTTGGTAGGTACGGTTTGAAAGGTAAAAGTGGGTTGGGTGCTGGGTGGATCAGGGCTAAGATGTGCCAGATCTGGTGTTTGTGCCCGATGGAGTGAGATGGGTAGCTAGAGACTGGATAGTTTCAGTAAAGGAGGAGTTGAAGCTGTTTGCAATTTCAACAGGGGATTTATCAAGGGCAGCTGATGGGGTAGGAGTGGTGGAATGGCCTGGGTGGGTTTTAGCTGATATTTTTGTTGTAGGAGGGTGTAGTGATTTTTTTTTTGTCTAGAATGACCGATATTTTGGTC
The DNA here is from genome assembly GCF_019279795.1 of Protopterus annectens. Classification (NCBI taxonomy): domain Eukaryota; kingdom Metazoa; phylum Chordata; order Ceratodontiformes; family Protopteridae; genus Protopterus; species Protopterus annectens. The sequence goes on along the minus strand of NC_056737.1, from coordinate 781,945,949 downwards.
TGGTTCCTTAGCTGCCAGTATCTTGCTTGGTCTATAGGGGCTTTGGTAACATGCCACGTGGCCCAAGCGTTGTTTCTTAGTTTAATTTTGGTTTTTGTTTCTTTAGATAGCCACGGTGCAACCGTGGCTTTTACATGGATGGGATGGGTAGGAGCATGGTGGTTAAGGATAGCCAGAAATTTTGTATTGAAGTACTCAACTGCTTCTTGTAATGGGAGTCATTTCAAGACATTCCAATTACATGCTTTGAGTTCTTTTTGGAAGTTGTTAAGGTTAAAGTTCCTGACGTTTCTTATAGATTTATAGGTGGGCTGGTTGGGAATGTCTGCTTTGAGCCTAATATAGGTAAGGCAGTGATCACTTAGATCATCGGGTAATGCACCTGACTTGTACTTTTGGGGGTGGCTGTTAATAAGTATCCAATCAAGGATACTATCTTTGAGACTATTTTTGCTAAATCTGGTGGGGGTGGCAATGATCTGAGTAAACCCTTGGAGGTTTAAATGGGTGGCGGGAGTTTCAGAGGAACAGCTGTTCCAATCAATGTTAAAGTCCCCCAAGACAGTGGTTTCCTGGGGATAGTTAGAAGCTAGCCAATGCAAGATATTTTCAAGAGTATTATTCTTGCAGGGTGGAATATAAATGCAGACAATGTATCTGCATTTATTTTTGTTTATTATTAGTTTGGTGATAAGAATTTCTGCATTGCCAAACTAGGGTGGCTGGTGGGTGTCGGTTGTTATTGTTAGGGTAGACTTGTATAGTACAGCTATTCCGCCACCTTTCCTGGAGATCCGGTCCAGTCTAAGGATGTTGTACTTTGGGGGGGTTATTTTGTTATTTTTGGTTATTGGTTTTAGCCAGGTTTTTGTGAGGCAGAGGATATTAGGGGAGTGAACAGCTAAGAGTCCATGTAGGCTATGGATCTTGTTGTTTAAGCTTCTAATGTTGAGATGACAGACCAGAAATGAGTTTGGCAGTCTATCAATCTGGGTAGTACACATTGGGTTGTTAGTGTGTTTGGGTCTACTTTTGTGGATGGGCCAGGGTTGGGGTGAATGTCTCCTTCCTTCATAAGATGAATTTTTAAGTTGCTTGTGAGTCTTAAAAATTTGTTTATGATTTTTTTGTAGCTTTTGGTTTTTACACTAATGTAGCCGTATTTAGTCAGGTGATTGTAAGTGGGGTGTGAGGAATTCGAAGAAGGGGTGGTTATGTGGTGGATAAACTTATTAAATGCTGGGTTGGTGTCTGTTTGAGAGTTTGAGTATTGGATTTCAAGATGCTGTACATATTCATAGGAGCTTAGGTGATACGGAATGAATAGCAGGGGTACAGTAGAATGGGGGGGTGTATTTACCCCCTCCCCCAGTAAAGAATTGTGTCATGACATATGGAGGAGCATTAGAAAGGATTAAATCTCATGCTGGTTGGATAGTGACATAGGTATTTCGCAGTGAATTTAAAATGCATTTTGTGACTTGTATTGTGCATTCTGTAACTTAACTATTCAGCTGTGATGTCTATACTGGCTACCTCTACACCCCTCCCTTCCTTTTGGAGACTATATTAAGTTCCGATCTCCTTTAATTTTACCCACAAACCTCCATCAAATTGATAAAAGCTAATAAAGAGTTGTAAAAGACAACAGCCGTTCCTCAGCAGAACAGTGGTCTAGTAGTCTCTCTCTCCCCCCACTCCCTTTTTTGTTGTTCTGTATGATTGTCATGGTTAAAAAAATTATATACAATTTATATAAAATAAAAATTTGGACAGGGTTCCAATAAGTGAATTTTACATTTTGGGACTCAGTATAAATATGCATGCGTGAAAACCCATTCTTTATATAAAAGAATCTCAAGGTGAGGCTACAAAAGTGTACATATTTTTGAACAATGTTCCTACAGTGCATCCTCCAATCAATACACACACCAAGAAAAATCTTAGTTGTCATATGCAGTTAGAATCTCACGTCATCAAAATCAGAATTTCTCACTTCAGAGTTTTATCTTCCTCAATACAGTGTCATGGAATTTTTACTTTCATACCTGGCAGTATGAACTTTTTCACTTGAGGTCTCATCCTCTGCCCTTCACTTAAAAGTACAGCAGTATGCTTCTGATTTGCAAGTAGTTGCTATGTCAGAAGACAATTTCCATCCTCGTTTACTTTTATAGGTGATTTGTTAATAAGAAATACATGTTCACATTTATTTGTATTTTCTGTTCTGCTCGTACACTGCAGTATGAATGAGATGATATGGATATCAATTACCTGTGCTGGCTATGAGGTGGTAAACTTCATCCTGTAGCATTGGGTTTGATTCCCTCATGTGCCTATTGTATAACGGAGCCAATCTGTTAACCAGACAGTTTTATCTCGTACTCCCACCTTCTGTGCTAATGTGAAACTGAAGCAAGGATTTTACCTTTAATATCTTATTGGGCTTGCTGTGACTATGGTGCTAACTTCAGTGCTACTCCACATGAGCAGTGTGTCATGTTAATGAAAACTTTCTAAAGTCGCAACTTGAGCAATTTTCCTAGGTTCTTCTTTTGGCTTTTCCCAGGTAGGGGTCGCCACAGCGGAACTCCGGTCCGCTAATGATTGGCAGTAGATTTTTACAGTGCTGAGGTGCCAGCTCAATGCCAACCTTCAACGAAGGCATGGCCATTCACGCATGTCTTTCGAATGCCGCTCTACTACGAGGAGGACATGCAGACTCCACACAGTGTCTGCATATCCTCCCTGCGCATACCACTGGAAATATTTTGTTTTCCTTTGTAAATCATTGAGCTGTATTTTTTATGTTGTCATAGCCAAACTATTTGCTCCAACTTGAAGAATTGCATACGCTTAACTGTACTTAACCATATACAGAGGAAATTGTTTAGAAAGCATGGATGCAAATCAAAATACATATGTAAGACATATATA